>NC_090744.1:128014842-128024842 GCF_036898095.1 Palaemon carinicauda | reverse complement strand
ACAAGTAATTTGATAAATTATGAGACAATGCTATTGATGAATATTCATTTTCATTGCTTAATTTATTTACTACCATAGTACGAACTTTAATTATAATAAGCTAATTCATCAGGGCTGTTTCTTTATAATTAGAATCACGGTGCCATTACTACGATGTGAGATATCCCGATCATGTTTTCTGTATCCTTTACTACAAATAATGGTGTAATATATTTTGAAATATGGTTCATAGATTAGAAAAATGAAAAGTTTTCACATCAAGAAAAAGTATCATCAGACTTGGGAAGAAATTTATCAGTAAATGCATTATGGAGGCAAAAAGAAATATAATTAATCTTTAGAACTATAGTTGTTGAAAATCTTCATGTAATGCGTATGTTCACCTGTTCACTCATCATTGTTGGCTTGTGATACTGGCCAAAATTCGTGCATTTTGTCAAAAATTTCACCATTTGTCCCATGACAGATCTTATACATAACTACCAGGGGTCAATCCCTCTTCGGAAATCCTCTCCTTTTTAATCTTCAGTGTTGGTTCCCTTTCCTGTCAACCTGCATCCAACCCTAAACCACATATCCTACTTATAACTCATAAGTTTACCTGTTCACTCATTAATCATTGATTGATTGATTTATTGCTTATGAGTTATCTGGCATCCTGACATCTTTACTCTTCACAGAGATTCAGGGGTATCCAGCAATCCTTGAGGACCTTAGCAACAGTTCATGTAGTGCTATGAAGGCCACACCCAAGGCTAGGATCGCAAAGGACGTGTAAAGAAAAAATAAAATGATACCCTGCAAAAACATGATTTGGGGAAGAGGAGCAGAAAGATTATACCTTAAACGAAACATCTTCAGGGTAAGGAAAAAAAAAAGTCGGGACGAGGAGAGGATGGTGTAGCCTAAGCAACAAAAAGTGGTCGCGAGAGACGGAGTGGCCAGTTACCGAAGGTCATCAAACAGGATTTACTTTAGTTTTTTTGAGAAAAATCAATAAGATTAAAAACATAATTAAATGAAAGCAAACAGATCCATTTTTCTGACGTTTACGCGGTAAAAGGAAATTCTAGAATATGTCAAACTTTTCTGTTTTTTTTCAATAAAAAAAGTTGGAAATCGAGCTTGAGATGAGGCGTCTAAAGCTACTTCTTTTCACGCGAAGGTCACATAATACGTATAGAACTGAAGGTCAAGGTAGAGTGCAGAAATTTAGTCTCAGACCAATTTCATTTACTTGATTAAGAATTATGTTCTTCTTAATCAATTTGGCCAAGCCTATCAATAGACAAGGAATGAAACATGAATTATTCCAGTGCAAAAATAAATAAATAAATAAATAAATAAATAAATAAATAAATAAATAAGTAAATAAATAAATAACACAAGAAACAAAGCAAAAGAGACCTGAAGAAAGTTGTGATTGTACAGAAACATTATTTAATTTCCCTCCTACTCCTTCATATCATTTATCAAATAATAAGAAGTTGAAAAGTAAATTCGTTGATAGTAGCTTATATGAATACATATTTTCCTGGAATAATCCTTATAGGCAAACGATGACAAAGACCAGATCTATAACATAATTTATAGTCCGTATTATTTCGTAAAGAAAACAATCTATTTAAAAAAGAGAAGAGGTAAAAGGATATGTCGATTAATTTGCATTAAGATAAACAAACAAACAATACTAGCCAGAGTAGAACGATATAGTTTTTCTTATCTTTTATTATGAAATACACATTTACAAACTTACAATTTATAACATATATACATCATAGTATATTTACATACATATTTTTTATTTTACATATAGTGTATTTACAATTGAAATTTTTACAATTTATTTAAATAAGTTTTTAAATAAAAAAATATATCTAGAACGAAACAGTTAAGAGAAAGGTGTGCGACCCTGTAAGTAGTGTTGCAGTCTCTCTTAACCTTACGAGTGCGGCCCAGCATTCTGGTGCTAAACAATGGGGTATCTTGGCACCTCGTCGGAAAGAGTATTCTGTTGACACTAATAGCACGAACTAGTTTAAATGGAAGTGATGACAAAATGCTTCTATTGAAATATATCTTACGGCTGCTCTATTACGTCTATCCTAGACATTCAAGTCCTGCGTAGCCTGGAAGTTACTATAGAGTAGAGGGTGTTGACTGTATCTTCTACCAGTTCAACAAAGTTATGTTTTTAATGAGAATAAAGAGCTATTACGTCTTATTTAACGTAATTAATGTTACTTGTATTTTATTTATTACTAATACGACGCATTTTTATAGGGATCAGTACAGCGAATGATTAACGTAAAAGAGATTGCTATAAACAGCGTTGAAGAACCATATAAACTGGTCTGGGCGTTGGCCCACCTCTCATATCAAGCGGTCATACAAGTTTTTTTTGCGGCCTTCGTACATCTGGAATTTCGCTCCAACACTTATTTGCTGTTTCTTTTTTTTTTCTCCTCAGGACAATGCTACATTTTGCATGGATAAAAGATACGTATAGAACAATGTTGCATCTCATAGTTAATTCCACCAGAAATTCATTGAGCAAAGGTAAATGTATACTTGCAGTGTCAATTCGTATAATGAAGTTTTAGACTCCGTCATGTTTTTAGAGGAGTTGGTTATGGGCAGGAGGAGGAGGAGGATAAGAAGGGCGTGGTCACAGAGAAGGAGATGAGCCGGTATATAAGAATCGCAGGATCATCTTCAAGGCATCACAAGGTCTCCTCTTCTCCTCTGCAACCGGACGTTGGCACAACTCCTCTCATCATGAAGACTTTTGTAAGTACTCGAGCTCATTGAAGTTCTGGTTTTATGCTCTAATTTTCAATTGAGAATAGACAAGACAGATTATGAAAACAAAGATTAACTTTTAGACGTCAGGGCATAACTTTGTCTTAGACTATTGCGACATGCAAAAATCCACTCAAGAATATTATGAATAATGTAATTTACGAAACTTCGCGAATACATAACTATATTTAAATTGTTCAGCATATGAAAACTTTATGTAAACACTCACTCGTTCATGCTCAGTCACACTAGCATGTATAAATATATTCATACGCATAAGCATACACATGAACTCATACGTGGTCTTACACTATACATACATATATATATATATATATATATATATATATATATATATATATACATATACATTCAAATATATATATATATATATATATATATATATATATATATATATATATATATATATATATATAACAAATGAAATCCAGTGCAGGACAAAGGCCTCAAACATATCAATTAATTTCTGGGTTGTGTCCAGTTTTCATCACCACACCTGCCAGCGCAGATTGGTGATGGTGGGATATTTTTTGCCCGATCGCCAACAACAACCTAATCCAGTATGCGTGGCCCTGACTAGTACAGCTTTGTTAGCAGATCATAGTGATACATAAACCCTTATATCACATTAAGGTATCCTAACTCAGAAAGCGACATATATATATACATATATATATATATATATACATATATATATATATATATATATATATATATATATATATATATAGTATATATATTCATATATATATATATATATATATATATATTTATATATATATTTATATATATATATATATATATATATATTTATATATATATATATATATATATATATATATATATATATATATTTATATATATATGTTTATATATATATATATATATATATATGCATATGTATACACATTATATATCTATCTATCTATCTATCTATCTATCTATATATATATATATATATGCATATATATACATATATATAGTGTATATATGTATATATATATATATATATATATATATATATATATATATATATATATATATATATACATACATATATATATATATATATATATATATATATATATTCAAATAGATAAGCAATCATGCTAATCAATCTTTATATTTTAGAGGATTTAATATATTTCACATTTCCAATGATTTCCCTACCAATAATAAGAAAAAAAATCTTTTTTTCCAGATCCTCCTGATGGCTGCTGTGGCTTGCCATGCTTCAGTGTTGCCATACAGCGTGGTTCCTAGCGCACCTGTTATTCTGCATGCAGACAGTCTAAGCCCTCCCGTTATGAAAATCCCTAAGCCTGGTATCAGATTCAATGTTCCTGCACCTGCCACATACAGTAGGCAAGTCGTGGTACCTGCCCCTGCCCCTTTCATACCTGCTGCACCAGCCCCTGCTCCTGTTGTCTCCTATTCAGCTCCTGTTATAGCTGCTGCACCAGCCCCTGCTCCTGTTATAGCTGCTGCACCAGCCCCTGCTCCTGTTGTCTCCTATTCAGCTCCTGTATCTGCTCCTGTTCCTGCTATCCCTGCTGCCCCTGTGGCCATTGCTGCTGCCCCAGAGCCTTTAGAAGCCCCTGAGCCCCCCATGCCTTCAATCGGTGAACCTTTCGTTGGTGGACAATTCCATGCCCAGGACGAAGCAGGGCAGTACAGCTTTGGTCACTGGGGAGGCCCAAATACCCGAGTCGAGACCAGAGATCACCTTGGACGCACCGCTGGGAGCTTCGCTTACATCGATCCTGTAGGAGATGTCCAGGTCAGGAAGTACGCTGCAGCTCCTGCGTCAGGATTCAAAGTAGCCGCCTCCGACCTTCCTTAGATATTTTGCCGAATTTTCATTAACTATCCTGACACTTATTATTTTCATACTACAATAGTAATTGTCAATCTACGTCAAGATTATTAATCAGAAATCGATAATCAACCGGTTATGATATTAAGCCCTTTAGTCTTTGGTCATATACTTTCTTGATATTCAAGTAATTCCATCGAACTCATTTCGATTTCTGATAATGAAAGTATTATAAAGGAAAAAAAGATTTTTAACAAACCAAATAATATCTTTTGTACATAGTAAGCATAATTTTCTGGCATTTCAATGTCTGATAACACAGTTGTATGGACATATATTTTTTCCACAAAAAATCTTCAATATTGAGGATATTTTTCCTTTAAAAAAACATTATAAACAGATAAGGATTCTAGATTTTCTTATCTCACTCTCCCTTCAACTGTAATATTTTGGCTACGAATAAAGGATACCAGTCAAGCAGAAGTTGTTTTACTTATTTCTTTGCCAATCAAATTTTGGTGTGATCTTATAAACTTTCATTTGTTTTTCAGCCATTTGTTATGTTTTAATAATTTACTGGACTTCAGTTGTTATATATAGAATTTTGGAACTTATTTCTATTGCAAATTGTTCTTTTTTAGGTTGCTCTACTTCCCTTCTCACCAAATACAATATTTTGGAAAAGCCTAAGAAAGAGATGAATAAATACTACTGCAGTCAATAAGTAATTTATATATATATATATATATATATATATATATATATATAAATATATATATATATATATATATATATATATATATATATATATATATATATATATTTATATATAACTATATATGTGTAAATATTATTATGAAAAATGTCTAGACGGATATACTGCACTTGTTGTATATATATATATATATATATATATATATATACATATATATATATATATGTATATGTATATAATACATATATATATATATATATATATATATATATATATATATATATATATACATATACATGAAATGTGTGGGTATATATATGTATACATATACATATATATATATATATATATATATAATATATATATATAATATATATATATATATATATGTATATATACATATATATATAAATTGTGTGGGTGTATATATGTATACATACATATATATACAGTATATATATATATATATATATATATATATATATATATATATATATATATATATATATATATATATATATATACAAGCACGCACATGGGCACGCACACAACTATTATCTATTCGAGATATTATGAAATTGTACAAGTGGATAAAATTCCCCCAAAACACATGCAAAAAGACTTTTATTAACACTCATTTTGTAAAGGTGTTAATGTAAAACAATGTATTTTATCATTTAATTCTTCAAGATTTAATTCCATGGAAAGGGTTGGTATTCCATCCTGTGTCAGTTCCCATATATATAAAAATGTTTGTTCTCTCTCTCTTCTCTTGCCTTTTCTGCTTCCAGATCGCAGTACGAATCCTTCCAGGTTGTTATAGGAAAACTTTATGTGCAATACCTAGGAAGTTTTGAAGTCATGGCTGTTGTTTCCCGAGTCGTTTATTACATCTACAGAGATGTTTGTTCTGTTTTTCTCCTTTATAGAACTCGACTATATATGGAAAGTTACAACACCTTCCATTATTTTCGACCCTTGAAAGGGTTATGTTATTTTTACGGCCATCACTACCATTCTCGTTTGCAACCAACCGACACAAATTCTGGCCAAATGTTCAGAGTTTTTACTGTAGTTTTCGACATTCCACTATTTCTTTTGTCTCTGATATTTGCTTTAGTTTTCTTTTGAATATTTCTCTGTATCAATTTGATTGTGGCCACTTATCTTGATATCCCCTCGTCGAAGCAATCGAGTTACTTTATAATAAGTTTTGTGATGTCTGTTCTATGCAGATGAACTTTCTTTTATTTATGTTTTGAGGAGAAAGCTTTTTTTTTTTTTTACATTTTATCAGACTCTGAGAATTTCTCAGTTTTTAGGATTCTAACTTTCTTGTAAGAAACACAGGTTTTATAGAAAAGATTTAATTTTCTATTTATCACATATTCTATTTATTTTTCATCCATTATATATATTATATATTTTATTGTATTCATTTATTTAACATCCATCATCATCACCATCATCATCACCTCCTACGTCTATTAACACAAAGGGCCTCAGTTATATTTCCCCTTTCATCTCTATCTTGAGTTTTAATTCAATATTTCTCCATTCATCATCTCCTATGTCACGTTTCATAGTTTTCAGTCATGTAGGGTTAGGTCTCCAAATTCTTCTAGTACGTTGTGAAGGCCAGTTGAATGTTTGGTGAACTAAACTCTCTTGGGGATTGTGAAGAACATGCCCAAACCATCTCCATCTACCCCTCACCATGATCTCATCCACATATGGCACTTGAGTAATCTCTCTTATAGTTTCCTTTCTAATCTTATCCTGCCATTCAAATCCCAATATTTTTCTGAGGGCTTTTTTTCAAAGCTACCAAATCTATTGGATATTGTTTCATTGTCATATCATGACTCATGTCCATAGAGTAACACCGATTTCTCTAAACTGGTATATAGCCTGATTTTATATGTAATTTCAGGCGATTTGATTTCCAAATTTTACTTAATCCAGCCATTTTTTTTTATTTTTTTTTTCATCTTTCATAAGAGATAACAGTTCCCTAAATACCTAAATGATTTCAGCTCATCACTCCTTTCTCCTTCCAATTACATTTTATCTTCCATTGCATATTCCGTTCTCATCATCTCTGTCTTTCTTCTATTGATCTTGAGCCCAAGGTTATGTGATATTTCATGCATTCTGGTAAGCAAGCTTTGCAAGTCCTTTGGCGTTTTTCTAATAAGAACAGCATCATCAGCATACTCTATGTTCACTAAGGGCTGTAAATAGTATATTTTTACTTATTAAGTTTAAATCACTGCAGTGCAATATGAATGTTATAGTTTGCTATACACCAATAAATGATTCCCTGAAGAAAGGAAAGATGAATACTATGAAGAACTGCAGAGTGTAATAGATGAGATCTCAAAGGAAAATATGAAAATTGTGATAGGTGACCTCAATGCTAAAGTTGGATAGAGAATGTGATGGGTGTTGAAGGTCTTGGTGAAGTTACAAATGAAAATGGAGCCCATTTTATAAGTTTCTGTTCAACAAACAATCTAGTTATTGGAGGTACTCTTTTCCAGCATAAGGACATCCACAAATATACATGGACTTCGCCATATGGCAATTACAAAAATCAAATAGATCACATAGCAATTAATAAAGAGAAAAAGAAGACTCTGGGAAATATGAAAAGCTATAGAGGTGCAGATATTGGTAATGATCACCAGTTTCTCATTGCCACACTGAAATTAAAACTAAAAGCACCCAACAGAAATGTAGATAGAATACCTAGGTTTGATACAACTAAGCCTCTAGAAGATGAGCACAGAGCAACATTTGCAATTAAATGTAGAAATCGATTTGCATTGTTAGAGACTTTAAGAGACGAAGAAGAGACAATTAACGAGGAATGGTGTGTCTTTAAGAACATATATCAGCCAGTTGGTAGTGAAGTTTTGGGACAAGCAGTTACAAGGAGAAAGCCATGGATATCAAATGATACCTGGGATACTATAAATAAGAGACAAAGAAAGAAATTGATTTTTTAAAGTTTTTAAGGAAGTAATGAAAATTGCAAGGTAGAGCATGGTAAGTATTCAAGTATTGATAGTTAACTCAAAAGAAAAGCCAGAAAAATGAAGAGAGGTTGTAAGGAGAAACGTAGAGCATGTAATAGGCATATAACATATATTTATTTATACAGTATATACATATACATATCTATACATATATATGTATATATATATATATATATATATATATATATATATATATATATATATATATATATGTATATGCAGAAGAACCACAGGGAAAATGAAAATACGAAATATACGCTTAAGTCCTGACTAGTTTCGTGATACTTCTTCAGAGGACTGATTTATTGAGAGAGGTTTCTTTACAATTTATAGGGAAAGCAAACGTACGAACATACATATAGAGATTTAGAGAACAATGACACTCCCTTACCAGCTACCTGGGCTTGAGTCAGGTGTTGAGTAGGAGGAGTCCCCAAGCTCATTAGACACCTGCTAAAAAGGGTCATTTCTAGTGGCGGGTATATTCTTGTTTTCTTCTTTTTTTTTTTACTTTCAGTACAGTTTATTTATATGACAATACGGTAGCCTTATCTATATAAATACATAAGCAAAACATACACAAACATACAAATATATATATGTTTTGCTTATGTATTTATATAGATAAGGCTACCGTATTGTCATATAAATAAACTGTACTGAAAGTAAAAAAAAAAAGAAGAAAACAAGAATATACCCGCCACTAGAAATGACCCTTTTTAGTAGGTGTCTAATGAGCTTGGGGACTCCTCCTACTCAACACCTGACTCAAGCCCAGGTAGCTGGTAAGGGAGTGTCATTGTTCTCTAAATCTCTATATGTATGTTCGTACGTTTGCTTTCCCTATAAATTGTAAAGAAAACTCTCTCAATAAATCAGTCCTCTGAAGAAGTATCACGAAACTAGTCAGGACTTAAACGTATATTTCGTATTTTCATTTTCCCTGTGGTTGTTCTGCATCTGAGCATCTCCTGTGATTTTTACGCATATATATATATATATATATATATATATATATATATATATATATATTAGTGTTATAACATTGATCTATTTCTAAAACATAAAAAAAACATGCAAATAAGCTAACAAATAATATTACATATATTTGGCAAAAAAATCAATATATTTTAATTCTATATCAGTTCATGCACTAAATTACGTTAAAGAGCAGGTACTCTTGTACAGAATATTAGTGCGTGGAAGTAGAAAAAAATTACTTATTTTTATTCCCAGTAGATTGCGATTTGTAGGTATTAGACTTAGAAAAAAAATATTGCTATTCGATTGAAGGTCTAAACTAGGCATCGGGAACTGTTAGTCGACTGGGGGCCACATTGAAATATATCTTAGTGAGAGAGGGCTGTATGATAATACCTATGCAAAAAATATCGCTCGCCCAATATATATTGAATTCTCTTGCAATTCTACCATGTTTTATTTGTCTTGGTATGAAAGTTTCACTTAAAACTGACATATTTCATTATTTCATAGTGATGATTATTGTCTTTGAGGGCCGTACAATAACACATCGAGGGCCACATGTGGTCCATGCCTGTGACTCTACACGTGTGTGTAAATGATACAGAAAGCTAGAAAAGAAAA
>NC_090744.1:127997342-128004842 GCF_036898095.1 Palaemon carinicauda | reverse complement strand
GTTATGAGAATGGCACTTGGAGATTATGAGGGTGGCATAGATATAGGAGGGACAAAAATATCTAACATGAGGTATGCAGATGACATAGTGCTTTTAGCAGAAACTAAGGAGGAGCTTCAGAGAGTGTTGAGAATGGTGGAAGAGCAGTGCAGTAGGTATGAATTAGTGATAAATAGAGAGAAAACCAAAAGTATGAAAATTGGACGCCAGAGAGAGGCCTTAGAAATACAGCTATCAGAGGGAGAAGTGGAACAAGTCAATGAGTTTAAATATTTGGGAGTGTTTTTCACAGCAGATGGAAAGATGGAAAGAGCAATTCAAGACCGAATCTCAAGTGGCCAGAAAGCATTTGGAAGGTTAAGAAGAATCTGGAAAGATAGAAATATATCCATTAAGTTGAAAATTAGGCTATTAAGAGCAATAGTAATCCCCACAGTGATATACGGTGCTGAATGCTGGATACTGAAGAAGAGAGAAGAGAAAAAGTTATTAGCCTTTGAAATGAAATGTCTGAGAAGAATCTGTGGTGTAAGATGGGAGGACAGAATTACGAACGAGAGAGTGAGAGAAATGGCTGGTGTTGAGGACACAATTCTGATTAGAGTGGAAGATATTCAGAGGAGATGGTTTGGGCATGTACAGAGGATGGAACAGGACAGATGGCCAAAGATAGTGCTTCATGGTCAAGTGGCCGGAAATTGACCGAGAGGACGACCAAGAGATACATGGGTGAAAACCTTCAAGAAAGCAAATAGAGGCGAGACATTTCAGCAGCTGGCACAGATGGCATTGGATAGGAGTCTCTGGAGAGAATGGCGATATCAGATGCAGGACCCAACCCGGAGAATTCCGGACGGGATTTAGTGTGAGTGAATATATATATATATATATATATATATATATATATATATATATATATATATATATATATATATATATATATATGAATATACAAGCACACACATGGACACACAACTATTATCTATTCGAGATATTTTGAAATTTAACAAGTGGATAAAATTTCCCCAAAATATATACAAACAGACATTTATTAATACTCATTTTGTGAAGGTGATAACGTAAAACAATGTCTTTTATCATATAATCCTTCAAGATTTAATTCCACGGAAACAGTTGGTATTCCATCCTGTGTTAGTTCACGTATATATAAAAATGTTTGTTCTCTCTCTCCCTTCTCTCTTGCCTTTTCTGCTTCCAGATCGCAGTACGAATCCTTCCAGGTTGTTATAGGAAAATTTTATGTGCAATACCTAGGAAGTTTTGAAGTCATGGCTGTTGTTTCCAGAGTCGTCTATTACATCTACGGAGATGTTTGCTCTCTTTTTCTCCTTTATAGAACTCGGATATATATGGAAAGTTACACTCGCCTATATATGGAGAGTTACAACACCTTCCATTATTTTCGACCCTTGAAAGGGTTATGTTATTTTTACAGCCATCACTACCACTCTCGTTTGCAACCAACCGACACGAATTCTGGCCAAATATTCAAAGTTGTTACTGTATTTTTCGATATTCCACCATTTCTTTTCTCCTCTGATATTTGCTTAAGTCTTCTTTTTTAACTACTCTACAACGTTTTGATTGTGGCTACCTTTTTTGCTATCTCCTCGTAAAAGCAGTGGAATTTCTTTATAGTAAGCTTTGTGATGTCTGTTCGACGCAGATGAACTTTCTTTTATTTATGTTTTGAGGAGAAAAGTTTTTTTTTTTTTTACATTTTATCAGACTTAGAATTTCTCAGTTATTAGGATTCTAACTTTCTTTTAAGAAACATAGGTTTTATAGAAAAGATTTAGTTTTCTATTCATCACATATTCTATTTATTTTTCATCCATTATATATATTATATATTTTATTGTATTCATTTATTTAACATTCATCATTATCACCATCATCATCTCCTCCTACGTCTATTCACGCAAAGGGCCTCAGTTATATTTCACCTTTCATCTCTATCTTGAGTTTTTAATTCAATATCTCCCCATTCATCCTCTCCTACGTCACGTTTCATAGTCTTCAGTCATGTAGGCTTGGGTCTTCCAACTCTTCTAGTGCGTTTTGAAGGCCAGTTGAATGTTTGGTGAACTAATCTACCTTGGGGAGTGCGAAGAACATGCCCAAACCATCTCCATCTACCCCTCACCATGATCTCATCCACATATGGCACTTGAGTAATCTCTCTTAAAGTTTCCTTTCTAATCTTATCCTGCCATTCAAATCCCAATATTTTTCTGAGGGCTTTTTCTCAAAGCTACCAAATCTATTGGATATTGTTTCATTGTCATACCATAACTCATATCCATAGAGTAACACTGATTTCTCTAAACTGGTATATACCCTGATTTTTATATGTAATTTTAGGCGATTTGATTTCCAAATTTTACTTAACCTAGCCATTTTCTGTTTTTCATTTTTTTAATCTTTCATAAGAGATCACAGTTCCTAAATACCTAAATGATTTCAGCTCATCACTCCTTTCTCCTTTCAATTACATTTTGTTTTCCATTGCATATTCCGTTCTCTTCATCTCTGTCTTTTTTCTATTGGTCTTGAGCCCAGCCTTATGTGATATTTCATGCATTCTGGTAAGCAAGCTTTGCAAGTCCTTTGGCGTTTTTATAATAAGGACAGCATCATCAGCATACCCTATGTTCACTAGGGGCTGTAAATAGTATATTTTTACTTGTTAAGTTTAAATCAAAGCAGTGCAATATAGTTATAGTTTGCTATACACCAATAAATGATTCCCCTGAAGAAAGGAAAGATGGATACTATGAAGAACTGCAGAGGGTAATAGATGAGATCACAAAGAGAGATAGGAAAATTGTGATAGGTGACCTCAATGCTAAAGTTGGATATAGAATGTGATGGGTGTTAAAGGAGATCCACAACTATACATGGAATTCCCCATTTGGCAATTACAAAAATCAAATAGATCACATAGCCATCAATAAAGAGAGAAGGAGGACTCAGGAGAATGTAAAAATGTATAGAGGTGCAGATATTGGTAGTGATCACCAGCTCCTCATTGCCACACTGAAATTAAAACTAAAAGCATCCAACAGAAATGTAGATAGAATACCTAGGTTTGATACAACTAAGCCTCTAGAAGATGAGCACAGAGAAACATTTGCAATTGAATGTAGAAATCGATTAGCATTGTTAGAGATTTTAAGAGACGAAGAAGAGGCAATTAACGAGGAATGGTGTGACATTAAGAACATTATCAGTCAGTTGGTAGTGAAGTTTTGGGACATGCAGTTACAAGGAGAAAGCTATAGATATCAAATGATACTTGGGATACTATAGAAAAGAGACAAAGACAGAAATTGATTGTTGAAAGTTTTCGAGGAAGTAATGAAAATTATAAGGTAGAGCATGTAAGTATTCAAGTATTGATAGTTAGGTCAAAAGAAAAGCCAGAGAAATGAAGAGGGGTTGAAGGAGAAACGTATAGCATACAATAGGCATATAACATATATTTGTTTATACAGTATATACATATGCATGTATATGTACATATATATATATATATATATATATATAAATATATATATATATATATATATATATATATATATATATATGTATATATATAAATGTATATATATAAACATATATATATATATATATATATATATATATATGTATATATATATAAATATATATATAAATGTATATATATAAATGTATATATATATAAATATATAAATATATATATATATATATATATATATATATATTCATATATATAAACAGTATAAATATACACATATATATATATATATATATATATATATACATATATATATATATATATATATATATATATATATATATTTCAAAGTGTTATTTCATTGATCTTTTTATAAAACAAAAAAGCTATACAAAGAAACTAACAAAAAAAAAAAATATATATATATGTGACATACCGATCAAAATATTTTGATTCTACATCAGTTCATGCACTAAAATTACCTTAAAAAACAGGTACTTTTGTACAGAATATTAGTAGATGGAAGTAACAAAAAATTCCTTTTTTTTTATTCCCTGTAGATAGCGATTTATAGGTATGAGATCTTGTTATTCGTATTAAAGGTCTACACTAGGAACGAGCAACTGTTTGTCGGGCTACATGATGGTACGTATACAAAAAATATCTCTTGCCCGATATATAATTTTTCTTTAAATTCTTCCACGTTTTATTTATCTTGGTATGATTTTTTTACTTTAAACTGACATCTTTCATTATTTCCCAAAGATTATACTGTAATAAATATTTAGAGCTTCAGTAACCTAGAAAATCATGAGGGCTGCACAACAACACATCGAGGGCCGCATGTGGCCCATGACTCTACATGCTGTGTAAATGATACAGGAAGTTGAAAAAGAAAATTATATTGCCCATTGAACATGAGAAAAATGTATTCATTCAGAATATCACCATAGTTATGGAATTGGGGAAGAATTGAAAGTATTCAGCAGTATGTTCGTCTAACATTTCACGTTTTTTTTGCAAGTATAAAAACACAATTTTACCTTTGGTCTTATCATAGATGTTTGCATTAGCAGATGTATAACCCGAGAGCTAACAACGTATTTGCTGTGGACATGATTATATTTTGGTTGAAATTGGGGTTTTCAATTCAATGGCTGAATTTTAACTCTTGCCTTCTAGAATATTGGGATCTCCTCTATATACTTTTGTAATACATATTATGAGTATTTTACATATACTTACACAAACTTAGAGCCTAAAAATCAAAAGAAAAAAATAGTACTATTGGAGTTATGAAGTTTTGATGCATTAGTTGAAAAAACTATCATGAATGTATGTTTTAAGAATCACACACCTCCCCAAATTAAATACAATCCTAGTGTTTCTACTTCTTGTCAAAAGATGGCAGCACACGTCCCTTCTTTCATTCATGTACATGATTCCATCCAATAGGAAAAGGGGGATGGATTAATACCCATGTAGAAATATGTGTTGCAAGTATTAAATTATATTCAGTTCCAACGAAATACGTTATTTTGGGCAATTTTTTCAACTAAATTGATGCCATGGAAGGTTCAGAATGCAAGGATTAAAGATCGCTACACATTGTTTATTTGCCTGGCCAATAGATGGCCATAGTTGCAGAGTACTAAATTACTAATTATCCCCACCATCCACTCATTATAATTTGTATTACTTCATTTCTGTTGTTATTTGGGCGCAAAATTTCAATAAAACAGACGCACGCGAACTTGATGTTCTTCATTGTCTGACCACAGCTTATTTCTTAGGAAATTACTAATTTCACAATAAATGTCACAAAAATATCTCCTCAGCTAACAATCGTTTGCTCAATTATATTTGGGGGTCAGGGGGTGGTGTCGTCCGATTGCCACATGTACTGAAATCGGCGAGACAATCAAGTAATTACACACTTACTTAATCTAATTTTCAATTCCTTTTTATGAAATCACATTATAATTAACATGTTTATGTTATTAGATGTATTATCAGTAAAAGCTACATAGAATAACATCATAATTATACTACGAAAGGCATAATAATGCAGTCTCCCCCTAGCTCCCTCCCTTACAGCGTAACGAGTTTTACTTTACCGCCAATAGATGGCATCAGAGGCACCTTGTCCAAAATAATATAGACTATTATTCTACAACCACGTGTGTCAAAAAATTATGGTCGGAAGTTAGAGGCTAGAGAATTGGTTGTTGGTAAATTGTCCAATGATCGTTTCCTTATTAGGAATGAATATTTTTATTAGAAAATGGTGTGAATTTTTCATATGCTATCGGAAGTATCATGAGTTTGATTATGAAAGTATTTTGTATATCTTTTTTCATCAGAACACATGAATGGTAAGTCATGTTCCTGTACAAGTGACCAACGTAACAATCATCAGCATTGTTAAGGTTGGTGGGACGATTTTGGGACAGCGCTGCCAGATGGAATTTCAGTCAATGGAAAATATCATTATTCAGTACAGATTCAAATAATTTAAGGGGTAATAGTTATATGACAGAAGTTGCATAACAATGGTGTGATTTGCAGTTCTTATAATCAGCGTAATCAACATAGACAAATCGGATAATGAATAAGAAAATAGTCACATTTTTGTGTCTTCGCCAACACCTGACTGTGTTGCGTCATCCACCTCCGAATTTGTACTTGTTAATTAGTTCGTTCCAGAGTGCAATTCAGTTATAAAATGAACCTTATTATCATTTCCTTAGAAAATGTATGCATGTTAGTAAAGGTGTTTCTTGGTCGAATATACGTTGAAAGAATACACTAAGTACTCACACACTCACACACACACACACACACACACACATATATATATATATATATATATATATATATATATATATATATACACATGAGTGTGTGTGTGTATGCTTATGTGTATGTATGTGATAAATTTTGATCATTTAGACGTGTTTTTTCATATTCAAATAAGCCATGTTTTTTATATAATGTCTGGATTCTCTTAACGACCTCGGGATCAGAGCCCTGGGGATCCCTTACCAGTAACGGTCTCCGTAAGCCAATCGTGAACATAATAAACCTGATTCTGGAAGATCATTGAGAGAGAGAGAGAGAGAGAGAGGAGAGAGAGAGAGAGAGAGAGAGAGAGGCCACTTATAAGACAGGGATGCTTTTGATCTCTGCAAATGGATCAGAAGGGACGGATTATACCTATAACAAGAAGAGCCAATGTTCATTTAAATAAAGGAAGTTTGGATGTTGCATTAGGCTATTAAAGATAAGTTATAAGGCCATTATTTACTTTATTAGTAAGAATATTAAACGTGATGTTTTTATGGAATTTGGTGCTGGGCATAGAGATGAAGATGATAGTTTGGAGAGACGGAAATGTAAGCATCCATATTATAATGTCTCCGGGATTAATAAGAATATAAATGAAGTTTTTCTCTATGCAAAAGTTTGTTTCAACGGAAGGGTTTCTTCTGTATCGATATCAAAGTCAGTTTGAATAATTGCTAATGAATCACAAGAAAGGTTTCTCTTTATTTTCAAATTTTTAATTCGATGGAAAAGTTAACGAAAGATGAGAGGTTGTATATCAAGAAAGGTTAATCGAGATTTTTTTTTTTTTCAAATCATTGGAAATACTTTTCAAATACCCTATGACCTATATAAAAAGGAATAAATGTTATGCTGGTTTAAGCAGTCAGATGTTTATCCTTATTTCAATCGGGCATTACTTCGAGTCCTAGGCCGGGCAGAAATATTTATTTTTAAATTTTCCTAAGTGCTTGAGATCCCAAGTCAGAGCGAATTCGATATAAAGGGGCATTTGTAATATATATATATATATATATATATATATATATATATATATATATATATATATATATATATATATATCATTCAGAATAGTGATTTTAATCAATGTAAATATCAACCACAATGGCATTTAGTATAAAATTCTACACTTG
>NC_090744.1:127976978-127994478 GCF_036898095.1 Palaemon carinicauda | reverse complement strand
AACCCCAGCCATGGGTAAATGCGTGCCTGGGGCCTTTGGCCAGCAGGACAACGTCATAGGAAAACAGGCAAACCCAGCCATGGGTAAATGCGTGCCTGGGGCCTTTGGCCAGCAGGACAACGTCATAGGAAAACAGGCAAACCCCAGCCGATGGGTAAATGCGTGCCTGGGGCCTTTGGCCAGCAGGACAACGTCATAGGAAAACAGGCAAACCCCAGCCATGGGTAAATGCGTGCCTGGGGCCTTTGGCCAGCAGGACAACGTCATAGGAAAACAGGCAAAACCCCAGCCATGGGTAAATACGTGCCTGGGGCCTTTGGCCAGCAGGACAACGTCATAGGAAAACAGGCAAACCCCAGCCATGGGTAAATGCGTGCCTGGGGCCTTTGGCCAGCAGGACAACGTCATAGGAAAACAGGCAAACCCCAGCCATGGGTAAATGCGTGCCTGGGGCCTTTGGCCAGCAGGACAACGTCATAGGAAAACAGGCAAACCCCAGCCATGGGTAAATGCGTGCCTGGGGCCTTTGGCCAGCAGGACAACGTCATAGGAAAACAGGCAAACCCCAGCCATGGGGTAAATGCGTGCCTGGGGCCTTTGGCCAGCAGGACAACGTCATAGGAAAACAGGCAAACCCCAGCCATGGGTAAATGCGTGCCTGGGGCCTTTGGCCAGCAGGACAACGTCATAGGAAAACAGGCAAACCCCAGCCATGGATAAATGCGTCCTGGGGCCTTTGGCCAGCAGGACAACGTCATAGGAAAACAGGCAAACCCCAGCCATGGGTAAATGCGTGCCTGGGGCCTTTGGCCAGCAGGACAACGTCATAGGCAAAACAGGCAAACCCCAGCCATGGGGTAAATGCATGCCTGGGGGCCTTTGGCCAGCAGGACAACGTCATAGGAAAACAGGCAAACCCCAGCCATGGGTAAATGCGTGCCTGGGGCCTTTGGCCAGCAGGACAACGTCATAGGAAAACAGGCAAACCCCAGCCATGGGTAAATGCGTGCCTGGGGCCTTTGGCCAGCAGGACAACGTCATAGGGAAAACAGGCAAACCCCAGCCATGGGTAAATGCGTGCCTGGGGCCTTTGGCCAGCAGGACAACGTCATAGGGAAAACAGGCAAACCCCAGCCATGGGTAAATGCGTGCCTGGGGCCTTTGGCCAGCAGGACAACGTCATAGGAAAACAGGCAAACCCCAGCCATGGATAAATGCGTGCCTGGGCCTTTGGCCAGCAGGACAACGTCATAGGAAAACAGGCAAACCCCAGCCATGGGTAAATGCGTGCTGGGGCCTTTGGCCAGCAGGACAACGTCATAGGAAAACAGGCAAACCCCAGCCATGGGTAAATGCGTGCCTGGGGCCTTTGGCCAGCAGGACAACGTCATAGGAAAACAGGCAAACCCCAGCCATGGATAAATGCGTGCCTGGGGCCTTTGGCCAGCAGGACAACGTCATAGGAAAACAGGCAAACCCCAGCCATGGGTAAATGCGTGCCTGGGGCCTTTGGCCAGCAGGACAACGTCATAGGAAAACAGGCAAACCCCAGCCATGGGTAAAATGCGTGCCTGGGGCCTTTGGCCAGCAGGACAACGTCATAGGAAAACAGGCAAACCCCAGCCATGGGTAAATGCGTGCCTGGGGCCTTTGGCCAGCAGGACAACGTATAGGAAAACAGGCAAACCCCAGCCATGGGTAAATGCGTGCCTGGGGCCTTTGGCCAGCAGGACAACGTCATAGGAAAACAGGCAAACCCCAGCCATGGGTAAATGCGTGCCTGGGGCCTTTGGCCAGCAGGACAACGTCATAGGAAAACAGGCAAACCCCAGCCATGGGTAAATGCGTGCCTGGGGCCTTTGGCCAGCAGGACAACGTCATAGGAAAACAGGCAAACCCCAGCCATGGGTAAATGCGTGCCTGGGGCCTTTGGCCAGCAGGACAACGTCATAGGAAAACAGGCAAACCCCAGCCATGGGTAAATGCGTGCCTGGGCCTTTGGCCAGCAGACAACGTCATAGGAAAACAGGCAAACCCCAGCCATGGGTAAATGCGTGCCTGGGGCCTTTGGCCAGCAGGACAACGTCATAGGAAAACAGGCAAACCCCAGCCATGGGTAAATGCGTGCCTGGGGCCTTTGGCCAGCAGGACAACGTCATAGGAAAACAGGCAAACCCCAGCCATGGGTAAATGCGTGCCTGGGGCCTTTGGCCAGCAGGACAACGTCATAGGAAAACAGGCAAACCCCAGCCATGGGTAAATGCGTGCCTGGGGCCTTTGGCCAGCAGGACAACGTCATAGGAAAACAGGCAAACCCCAGCCATGGGTAAATGCGTGCCTGGGGCCTTTGGCCAGCAGGACAACGTCATAGGGAAAACAGGCAAACCCCAGCCATGGGTAAATGCGTGCCTGGGGCCTTTGGCCAGCAGGACAACGTCATAGGAAAACAGGCAAACCCCAGCCATGGGTAAATGCGTGCCTGGGGCCTTTGGCCAGCAGGACAACGTCATAGGAAAACAGGCAAACCCCAGCCATGGGTAAATGCGTGCCTGGGGCCTTTGGCCAGCAGGACAACGTCATAGGAAAACAGGCAAACCCCAGCCATGGGTAAATGCGTGCCTGGGGCCTTTGGCCAGCAGGACAACGTCATAGGAAAACAGGCAAACCCCAGCCATGGGTAAATGCGTGCCTGGGGCCTTTGGCCAGCAGGACAACGTCATAGGAAAACAGGCAAACCCCAGCCATGGGTAAATGCGTGCCTGGGGCCTTTGGCCAGCAGGACAACGTCATAGGAAAACAGGCAAACCCCAGCCATGGGTAAATGCGTGCCTGGGGCCTTTGGCCAGCAGGACAACGTCATAGGGAAAAACAGGCAAACCCCAGCCATGGGTAAATGCGTGCCTGGGGCCTTTGGCCAGCAGGACAACGTCATAGGAAAACAGGCAAACCCCAGCCATGGGTAAATGCGTGCCTGGGGCCTTTGGCCAGCAGGACAACGTCATAGGAAAACAGGCAAACCCCAGCCATGGGTAAATGCGTGCCTGGGGCCTTTGGCCAGCAGGACAACGTCATAGGAAAACAGGCAAACCCCAGCCCATGGGTAAATGCGTGCCTGGGGCCTTTGGCCAGCAGGACAACGTCATAGGAAAACAGGCAAACCCCAGCCATGGGTAAATGCGTGCCTGGGGCCTTTGGCCAGCAGGACAACGTCATAGGAAAACAGGCAAACCCCAGCCATGGGTAAATGCGTGCCTGGGGCCTTTGGCCAGCAGGACAACGTCATAGGAAAACAGGCAAACCCCAGCCATGGGGTAAATGCGTGCCTGGGGCCTTTGGCCAGCAGGACAACGTCATAGGAAAACAGGCAAACCCCAGCCATGGGTAAATGCGTGCCTGGGGCCTTTGGCCAGCAGGACAACGTCATAGGAAAACAGGCAAACCCCAGCCATGGGTAAATGCGTGCCTGGGGCCTTTGGCCAGCAGGACAACGTCATAGGAAAACAGGCAAACCCCAGCCATGGGTAAATGCGTGCCCTGGGGCCTTTGGCCAGCAGGACAACGTCATAGGAAAACAGGCAAACCCCAGCCATGGGTAAATGCGTGCCTGGGGCCTTTGGCCAGCAGGACAACGTCATAGGAAAACAGGCAAACCCCAGCCATGGGTAAATGCGTGCCTGGGGCCTTTGGCCAGCAGGACAACGTCATAGGAAAACAGGCAAACCCCAGCCATGGGTAAATGCGTGCCTGGGGCCTTTGGCCAGCAGGACAACGTCATAGGAAAACAGGCAAACCCCAGCCATGGGTAAATGCGTGCCTGGGGCCTTTGGCCAGCAGGACAACGTCATAGGAAAACAGGCAAACCCCAGCCATGGGTAAATGCGTGCCTGGGGCCTTTGGCCAGCAGGACAACGTCATAGGAAAACAGGCAAACCCCAGCCATGGGTAAATGCGTGCCTGGGGCCTTTGGCCAGCAGGACAACGTCATAGGAAAACAGGCAAACCCCAGCCATGGGTAAATGCGTGCCTGGGGCCTTTGGCCAGCAGGACAACGTCATAGGAAAACAGGCAAACCCCAGCCATGGGTAAATGCGTGCCTGGGGCCTTTGGCCAGCAGGACAACGTCATAGGAAAACAGGCAAACCCCAGCCATGGGTAAATGCGTGCCTGGGGCCTTTGGCCAGCAGGACAACGTCATAGGAAAACAGGCAAACCCCAGCCATGGGTAAATGCGTGCCTGGGGCCTTTGGCCAGCAGGACAACGTCATAGGAAAACAGGCAAACCCCAGCCATGGGTAAATGCGTGCCTGGGGCCTTTGGCCAGCAGGACAACGTCATAGGAAAACAGGCAAACCCCAGCCATGGGTAAATGCGTGCCTGGGGCCTTTGGCCAGCAGGACAACGTCATAGGAAAACAGGCAAACCCCAGCCATGGGTAAATGCGTGCCTGGGGCCTTTGGCCAGCAGGACAACGTCATAGGAAAACAGGCAAACCCCAGCCATGGGTAAATGCGTGCCTGGGGCCTTTGGCCAGCAGGACAACGTCATAGGAAAACAGGCAAACCCCAGCCATGGGTAAATGCGTGCCTGGGGCCTTTGGCCAGCAGGACAACGTCATAGGAAAACAGGCAAACCCCAGCCATGGGTAAATGCGTGCCTGGGGCCTTTGGCCAGCAGGACAACGTCATAGGAAAACAGGCAAACCCCAGCCATGGGTAAATGCGTGCCTGGGGCCTTTGGCCAGCAGGACAACGTCATAGGAAAACAGGCAAACCCCAGCCATGGGTAAATGCGTGCCTGGGGCCTTTGGCCAGCAGGACAACGTCATAGGAAAACAGGCAAACCCCAGCCATGGGTAAATGCGTGCCTGGGGCCTTTGGCCAGCAGGACAACGTCATAGGAAAACAGGCAAACCCCAGCCATGGGTAAATGCGTGCCTGGGGCCTTTGGCCAGCAGGACAACGTCATAGGAAAACAGGCAAACCCCAGCCATGGGTAAATGCGTGCCTGGGGCCTTTGGCCAGCAGGACAACGTCATAGGAAAACAGGCAAACCCCAGCCATGGGTAAATGCGTGCCTGGGGCCTTTGGCCAGCAGGACAACGTCATAGGAAAACAGGCAAACCCCAGCCATGGGTAAATGCGTGCCTGGGGCCTTTGGCCAGCAGGACAACGTCATAGGAAAACAGGCAAACCCCAGCCATGGGTAAATGCGTGCCTGGGGCCTTTGGCCAGCAGGACAACGTCATAGGAAAACAGGCAAACCCCAGCCATGGGTAAATGCATGCCTGGGGCCTTTGGCCAGCAGGACAACGTCATAGGAAAACAGGCAAACCCCAGCCATGGGTAAATGCGTGCCTGGGGCCTTTGGCCAGCAGGACAACGTCATAGGAAAACAGGCAAACCCCAGCCATGGGTAAATACGTGCCTGGGGCCTTTGGCCAGCAGGACAACGTCATAGGAAAACAGGCAAACCCCAGCCATGGGTAAATGCGTGCCTGGGGCCTTTGGCCAGCAGGACAACGTCATAGGAAAACAGGCAAACCCCAGCCATGGGTAAATGCGTGCCTGGGGCCTTTGGCCAGCAGGACAACGTCATAGGAAAACAGGCAAACCCCAGCCATGGGTAAATGCGTGCCTGGGGCCTTTGGCCAGCAGGACAACGTCATAGGAAAACAGGCAAACCCCAGCCATGGGTAAATGCGTGCCTGGGGCCTTTGGCCAGCAGGACAACGTCATAGGAAAACAGGCAAACCCCAGCCATGGGTAAATGCGTGCCTGGGGCCTTTGGCCAGCAGGACAACGTCATAGGAAAACAGGCAAACCCCAGCCATGGGTAAATGCGTGCCTGGGGCCTTTGGCCAGCAGGACAACGTCATAGGAAAACAGGCAAACCCCAGCCATGGGTAAATGCGTGCCTGGGGCCTTTGGCCAGCAGGACAACGTCATAGGAAAACAGGCAAACCCCAGCCATGGGTAAATGCGTGCCTGGGGCCTTTGGCCAGCAGGACAACGTCATAGGAAAACAGGCAAACCCCAGCCATGGGTAAATGCGTGCCTGGGGCCTTTGGCCAGCAGGACAACGTCATAGGAAAACAGGCAAACCCCAGCCATGGGTAAATGCGTGCCTGGGGCCTTTGGCCAGCAGGACAACGTCATAGGAAAACAGGCAAACCCCAGCCATGGGTAAATGCGTGCCTGGGGCCTTTGGCCAGCAGGACAACGTCATAGGAAAACAGGCAAACCCCAGCCATGGGTAAATGCGTGCCTGGGGCCTTTGGCCAGCAGGACAACGTCATAGGAAAACAGGCAAACCCCAGCCATGGGTAAATGCGTGCCTGGGGCCTTTGGCCAGCAGGACAACGTCATAGGAAAACAGGCAAACCCCAGCCATGGGTAAATGCGTGCCTGGGGCCTTTGGCCAGCAGGACAACGTCATAGGAAAACAGGCAAACCCCAGCCATGGGTAAATGCATGCCTGGGGCCTTTGGCCAGCAGGACAACGTCATAGGAAAACAGGCAAACCCCAGCCATGGGTAAATGCGTGCCTGGGGCCTTTGGCCAGCAGGACAACGTCATAGGAAAACAGGCAAACCCCAGCCATGGGTAAATGCGTGCCTGGGGCCTTTGGCCAGCAGGACAACGTCATAGGAAAACAGGCAAACCCCAGCCATGGGTAAATGCGTGCCTGGGGCCTTTGGCCAGCAGGACAACGTCATAGGAAAACAGGCAAACCCCAGCCATGGGTAAATGCGTGCCTGGGGCCTTTGGCCAGCAGGACAACGTCATAGGAAAACAGGCAAACCCCAGCCATGGGTAAATGCGTGCCTGGGGCCTTTGGCCAGCAGGACAACGTCATAGGAAAACAGGCAAACCCCAGCCATGGGTAAATGCGTGCCTGGGGCCTTTGGCCAGCAGGACAACGTCATAGGAAAACAGGCAAACCCCAGCCATGGGTAAATGCGTGCCTGGGGCCTTTGGCCAGCAGGACAACGTCATAGGAAAACAGGCAAACCCCAGCCATGGGTAAATGCGTGCCTGGGGCCTTTGGCCAGCAGGACAACGTCATAGGAAAACAGGCAAACCCCAGCCATGGGTAAATGCGTGCCTGGGGCCTTTGGCCAGCAGGACAACGTCATAGGAAAACAGGCAAACCCCAGCCATGGGTAAATGCATGCCTGGGGCCTTTGGCCAGCAGGACAACGTCATAGGAAAACAGGCAAACCCCAGCCATGGGTAAATGCATGCCTGGGGCCTTTGGCCAGCAGGACAACGTCATAGGAAAACAGGCAAACCCCAGCCATGGGTAAATGCGTGCCTGGGGCCTTTGGCCAGCAGGACAACGTCATAGGAAAACAGGCAAACCCCAGCCATGGGTAAATGCATGCCTGGGGCCTTTGGCCAGCAGGACAACGTCATAGGAAAACAGGCAAACCCCAGCCATGGGTAAATGCATGCCTGGGGCCTTTGGCCAGCAGGACAACGTCATAGGAAAACAGGCAAACCCCAGCCATGGGTAAATGCATGCCTGGGGCCTTTGGCCAGCAGGACAACGTCATGGGAAAACAGGCAAACCCCAGCCATGGGTAAATGCGTGCCTGGGGCCTTTGGCCAGCAGGACAACGTCATAGGAAAACAGGCAAACCCCAGACATGGGTAAATGCATGCCTGGGGCCTTTGGCCAGCAGGACAACGTCATAGGAAAACAGGCAAACCCCAGACATGGATAAATACATGCCTGGGGCCTTTGTCCAGCAGGACAACGTCATAGGAAAACTGGAAACCCCAGACATGGGTAAATGCATGCCTGGGGCCTTTGTCCAGCAGGACAAAGTCACATGAAAACTGGCCAACCCCAGCCATGGATAAATACATGCCTGGGGCCTTTGTCAAGCAGGACAACGTCATATGAAAACAGACAAACCCCAGACATGGATAAATGCATGTCTGGGGCCTTTGTCCAGCAGGACAAAGTCATATGGAAACTGGCCAACCCCCAGCCATGGATAAATACATGCCTGGGGCCTTTGTCCAGCAGGACAACGTCATATGAAAACAGACAAACCCCAGACATGGATAAATGCATGTCTGGGGCCTTTGTCCAGCAGGACAAAGTCATATGGAAACAGGCCAACCCCAAGCCATGGATAAATACATGCCTGGGGCTTTTGTCCAGCAGGACAACGTCATATGAAAACAGACAAACCCCAGACATGGATAAATGCGTGCCTGGGGCCTTTGTCCAGCAGGACAACGTCATACGAAAACAGGCAAACCCCAGCCATGGATAAATGCATGCCTGGGGCCTTTGTCCAGCAGGACAACATCATACGAAAACAGACAAACCCCAGACATGGATAAATGCATGCCTGGGGCCTTTGTCCAGCAGGACAACGTCACACGAAAACTGGCAACCCCCAGCCATGGATAAATGCATGCCTGGGGCCTTTGTCCAGCTGGACAACGTCACACGAAAACTGGCAAACCCCAGACATGGATAAATGCATGTCTGGGGCCTTTGTCCCGCAAAATCGAAAAAAAAACTTATCCTCACTTCATTCGAACGAAGAAATATGACGCTTAACCTCGCCAAGTAATCTTCGGTTCAAAGAAACCACATTTGTTAACCCCACTCTTTACCCCCAGGAGAGAGAGAGAGAGAGAGAGAGAGAGAGAGAGAGAGAGAGAGAGAGAGAGAGAGAGAGATTTCCCTATTTCTTATCCCCTCTCAAGATTTTTACAGGCACTTGTTAATTACTTGGATATCGTATTTCGACTTCCCGAGTGAAATTTCTTTTTGATTTTCTTCACTAAAATCTTTTTAATGAGTTTGGCTAGGACCGGTGGGAGTGTTATACTTGTATAGGGTGTGTATGTATAAATATACTGTATACATACGTATACATATATATACATGCCTATTACATTATAAAGTTTTCAGGAATAAGGCTACTAGCCCCCTACAACCCCTGTTTTCTTGACTAATGCAGATGATGATACTCTTATGCCTCCGCGGACCTGTCAAATGCGAGCCATTCGCCGTGACATTCAGCCACCCCGTCCGAGAGAGAGAGAGAGAGAGAGAGAGAGAGAGAGAGAGAGAGAGAGAGAGAGAGAGAGAGAGTTTAGCCTTCAGATTAATTAATGATGACTTAAACATATACCTCATCAATAAAATGACAGAATGTAAGATAGGCCATAGTGATGAATATATCATCACTACTCTTTATTCATCATCATCATCATCATTAATATCATTAAAATGACATATGTATGATATGCCAGTGATGAATATATCATCACTGATCTTTATTCATCATCATCATCATGATTATGCATCATCACCATCATCATCATTATCACCATCATCATTATCCAACTGTCACCTTTAACATCTGATGATCTGTAAGAACGACACCAGCACATCTTGAAGGTATTAAGGTGGCAACTATTGTCTCTCTCACAGAGAGAGAGAGAGAGAGAGAGAGAGAGAGAGAGAGAGAGAGAGAGAGAGAGAGAGAGAGAGAGAACACACTGTTTCTTGTGTAACCAATACACCCTTTACCAACAACAGGTGTAGGAAGGGTGGGTGGGGGGAGAAGAGATAATGTGAACCCTGGCTGTCATATGAAATGGTAATATGTTTCAGCCTCTTTTACTTAAGGGGAAGATGTCCACTTGTTTCTAATGGGGAAGATGTCCACTTGTTTCTAATGGGGAAGATGTCCACTTTTTTTATATATGTAGGTGTCCACTTGTAACCTCTTTTACTTAAGGGGAAAATGTGACCATTTCTTCGTCTAATGGGGAAGTTTGCCTTTTAATGGAATGATGTCCACTTGTTTCTAATGGGGAAGATGTCCACTTTTTTACATATGTATGTGTCCACTTGTTGATTATCGTCTGTTTGTTATTTCACTTATTGTTTGTTTGTTTGTGAACAACTTTACACAAAAGCTACAGTACCGATTTCGACCAAACTTGGTAGTCATGTTGGGTATTAACCAAGGATAAATCTGTAACATTTTGGATACAGTACATCAAAGTACAAGTACGCAGCAGTACTTTGAAAATAATCGTAATGTTAAGTAAATGGCAATTATATTAGTTTATAATTTGTTTGTGAACTTTACACAAAAACTACTGAACCGATTTCAACCAAACTTGGTGCATATGTGGGGTATGACCCAAGGTTAAATTCATTAGATTTAGAAGATAATATATCGAAGTACAAGTCCACAGTGGAGTTAAGAGCAAAATAAAACTGGTTGGCATGGCGAAGGTATGCTCTCTACTGATTGACCCTCTAGTTTATAGTCTACTGTATATGTTAGTGTCCATTTTAAAACAGAGGATAGGGAAGGTCTCTCTCTCTCTCTCTCTCTCTCTCTCTCTCTCTCTCTCTCTCTCCTCTCTCTCTCTCTCTCTCTCATATCATAATACACTCTACATTCTATGACCTAATCAGGTCACATCTAGCGATCCACGTTTGCACCCTGACCTGCTTCACGAGAGAGAGAGAGAGAGAGAGAGAGAGAGAGAGAGAGAGAGAGAGAGAGAGAGAGAGAGAGAGAGAGAGAGAGAGTATATATTACCCTTTGGACAAATCATGTGATAGAATATTGTCCTTCTCACAAATGATGTAGTTGTGTGTGTATGTGTCTGTGTGTGTGTGAGAGAGAGAGAGAGAGAGAGAGAGAGAGAGAGAGAGAGAGAGAGAGAGAGAGAGAGAGAGAGATAAAAATTGCCCCCCCCCCCCACAAAACAAAACCAATTAACCGGACTATGTATTTCGAAACCCAATCGTTGGCAAGAACCATCATTCGAACCAGTTGCGAGAAATTAATTAGTTTGCGAAGCCGGAAAGCCTTATCGTGCAGCCAGGGGGGGAGAGAGAACTTCTGGGTTCTGTTTTGAAACACCCCCAGTACACCCCACTACACCTCCAAGACACCCCAGTACACCCCAAGCCTCTCTACACCCTGCTAATGTCCTCCTGGTTTAAGAAGGTAATAACTATGACTGATAGTTCTATCCAGGGGGAGAACTTCTGGGTTCTGTTTTGATACACCCCAGTACACCCCCAATACACCCCACTACACCCCCAAGATACCCCCAATACACCCCAAGCCTCCCTACACCCCGCTAGGGTCCTCCTGGTGTAAGAGTGTAAGCATGAGATAAATCACTTATATATTTTGAATGATTATTTGATAGTTCTACACCCTTACACCCCACTACACCCTTACACACACCACACTACACCCCCAATACACCCCAAGCCTCCCTACACCCCAAGTAGAGAAAAATGGTTTTTAATTATCATTTCATAGTTATTAAGTTATTTTTTTTGGTGTTAATTTATTAGAATTTAATATTTTCTCTCTCTCTCTCTCTCTCTCTCTCTCTCTCTCTCTCTATATATATATATATATATATATATATATATATATATATATATATATATATATATATATATATATATATATATATATATATGGTTTTTTATTATTTTATTATTTAGTTTTAAATTTGAAATTCCATATTCTTTTGCTTACTTATTTTCATTCCACCAAGTGTACACTCTCTCTCTCTCTCTCTCTCTCTCTCTCTCCTCTCTCTCTCTCTCTCTCTCTCTCTCTCTCGCTCTCTCTCTCTCTCTCAGTCATCAATCAAACAACAACTTAAAACAAAAACAAACAAACTATAACAAACCCTAACTAACAAATAAACAAACACAAACTAAAAAAAAAACGATGTTAAAAGAAAAACATGAAAAGTGGAAGCCCCCATTGTCTCGGGTATTCAAAGAACTGCTAGTGAGCCGTATTGTGCTACTAAACATTCGGCTTAAAGCTGGCCTGGCGAGTCACAACAATGCCGAACTGAGCCACTGTTCACTTCGACGTATATGTATATATATATTTCTTAAGGTGGGAGACTTTTTACAGAAAGTGTTACTATTGTTGAAGATTTCTTGTGTCTGGTGGCAATGATGGAATGTGAGTTTTGGCGTGAAGAGGCTTTGAAATGGCGTATATACGCTTGTATTGTTGAAATACGTGCGTATATATTAAAATAATAAACTATAAGTATATATATTAACCCTTTCTGGGTGTGTGAAATGGCGTATATACGCTATTTCTTGACATACGTACGTATATATTTGAATCATAAACTATATGTATATATATTAACCCTTTCTGGGTGTGTGAAATGGCGTATATACGCTATTTATTGACATACGTGCGTATATATCAAAATAATAAACTGTATGTATATATATTAACCCTTTCTGGGTGTGTGAAAGTGCGTATGTACGCTATTTATTGACATAAGAGTGTATATATTTGAATAATAAACTATATGTTTATATATTAACCCTTTCTGGGTGGGTGAAATGGCGTATATACGCTTGTATGGTTGAAATACGTCCGTATATATTAAATAAATAAACTAAATGTATATATATTAACCCTTTCTGGGTGGGTGAAATGGCGTATATACGCTATTTATTGACATAAGTGTGTATATATTTGAATAATAAACTATATGTATATATATTAACCCTTTCTGGGTGTGTGAAATGGCGTATATACGCTTGTATTGTTGAAATACATGCGTATATATTAAAATAATAAACTATATGTATATATATTAACCATTTCTGGGTGTTTGAAATGGCGTATATACGCTTTTTATTGAAATACGTGCGTATATATTAAAATAATAAACTATATGTATATATATTAACCCTTTCTGGGGTGGGTGAAATGGCGTATATACGCTTGTATTGTTGAAATACATGCGTATATATTAAAATAATAAACTATATGTATATATATTAACCCTTTCTGGGTGTGTGAAATTGAGTATATACGCTATTTATTGACATACGTGCGTATATATTAAAATAATAAACTTTATGTATATATATCATCCCTATCTGGGTGTGTGAAATGGCGTATATACGCTATTTATTGACATACGTGCGTATATATTTGAATAATAAACTATATGTATATATATTAACCATTTCTGGGTGGGTGAAATGGCGTATATACGCTATTTATTGACATAAGAGTGTATATATTTGAATAATAAACTATATGTATATATATCATCCCTATCTGGGTGTGTGAAATGGCGTATATATGCTTGTATTGTTGAAATACGTGCGTATATAATAAAATAAACTATGTGTATATAAATTAACCCTTTCTGGGTGTGTGAAATGGCGTATATAGGCTTTTCATTGACATACGTGCGTATATATTAAAATAATAAACTATATGTATATATATTAACCCTTTGTGGGTGGGTGAAATGGCGTATATACGCTTGTATTGTTGAAATACGTGCGTATATATTAAAATAATAAACTATAAGTATATATATATATCATCTCTTTCTGAGTGGGGATACATTAACGAAGTGAAAGGGTTTGCGTATCGTCATGATCAGCAAAGCTGTACTAGTTAGGAACACGCATACTAGGTTGGTTTGCTCTGAGCGATAAGACAAAAGTCTCCCACCATCACCAATCTGTACTGGACAGCGTGGTGTTGAAAATGGCCAATCCCCAGATATGACTAAGGACATGTCTGAGGCTTTTGTCCTGCAGTAGAATAGAAACGATTGTGATATATATATATATATATATATATATATATATATATATATATATATATATATATATATATATATATATATATATATATATATACAAATCAACATAATATAAATAATAACAAATATTGCAATGAAAACATATATCAACGAGCATCAAACATTCACAGTCCCTCAGAAGATCGTAAATACTATTAACTCAATGACCTCGTAAAGCCATTTCATTCATAAAAATAATTGTACTATTGTGTACCCTTATCATCTCCACTATAAGATTTCTCGACGTGTCTGGCAACAATCCTCCCGCCATTGAATGAAGTTGCCAATTCGTGTTTATTATTAGATTGCCCTTGGTCCATTCAATTAGTCTATTTAAGAACGTTGGATTGACTGGATGGGAAAATACACATTTGTAGTAAAAATACAAATTTGTAGTAAGACTCACATAGTGAATATTGATAAACATAAGGAAATTAGGCTCGCATTTCACTTGGAGGTTTGGCCATGTTATAGGAACGGGAGATTGTTAGAATCAGCCAATCAGAATAAGGGTATATTATGGATCTGATCACACGAGGGCCAATGGGAAGGCAGGAACAAGGATGGAGAACTAGCATAGGATTGAGAGTACGCTGAACAAAACGTTCAAGATAAAAAAAAAGAGAGATCGCAAACTCAGCCAATCAGAAAAGGTTAAATTATAAAACTGACAAGACGAGAACCAATAGGAAGGCCTAGATAAGCATGGAGGAATAACACAGAAAAGTACACTAGCCTCACTGATTCACGTCTAACCCCTTACTAGACAAAGCACCCAAGATTAAAGACTGGAGATAAACTTAACAAACACAAATACACCAAAAACAAAGTTAACCACTAAACCAACAATACCAAACAACACTTAGAGGTTTTACCCAGCAAAACACAAGGCACATAACACACAACACAGCCACCACATTAAGCGAACATTAATTCATTTGCCAAGCTCTGGTGGGACCTTCCAATCCACAGCAGGGTGTCAACAAGCTTGTTGTTGTTGTTGTTGTTGTTGTTGTTATTATTATTATTACTTGCTAAGCTAAAACCCTAGTTGGACAAGCAGGATGCTATAAGCCCAGGGGCTCCAACAGGGAAAAATAGCCCAGTGAGGATAGGAAACAAGGAAAAATAAAATATTTTAAGAAGAGTAACATTAAAATAATATCTTTTATATAAACTATATAAACTTTAACAAAACAAGAGGAAGAGAGATAAGATAGAATAGTGTGCCTGAGTATACCCTCGAGCAAGAGAACTCTAACCCAAGGCAGTAGAAGAAGACCATGGTACAAAGGCTATGGCACTACCCAAACCTAGAGAACAATGCATGTGTATAACTTTACAAAACAAGAGCAAGAGAAATAAGATAGAATAGTGTGCCCGAGTGTACCCTCGAGCAAGAGAACTCTAACCCAAGACAGTGGAAGGCCATGGTGCAGAGGCTATATCACTACCCAAGACTAGAGAACAATGCATGTGTATAACTTAACAAAACAAGAGGAAGAGAAATAAGGTAGAATAGCGTGCCTGAGTATACCCTCGAGCAAGAGATCTCTAACCCAAGACAGTGGAAGGCCATGGTACAGAGGCTATGGCACTACCCAAAACTAGAGAACAATGCATGTGTATAACTTTACAAAACAAGAGGAAGAGAAATAAGGTAGAATAGCGTGCCCGAGTGTACCCTCGAGCAAGAGAACTCTACCCCAAGACAGTAGAAGAAGACCACGGTACAGAGGCTATGGCACTACCCAAACCTAGAGAACAATGATTTGATTTAGGAGTGTCCTTCTCCTAGAAGAGCTACTGACCATAGCTAAGGAGTCCCTATTCATCTAACTAAGTTGGAAAGGGTTGAAAAGTTGCATGGCAACATTTTTCCCTTCCCCCGGACATGTTGCTCTTTCGAAGCCATCTGGGGGAAGGGGGGAGAGGGTAGGGGAACTGGGGGAGAGGGTAGGGGATCTGGGGGAAAGTTAAGAGGTGGGGAAGAGTATGTTTGGTGTATGTCTGGTGTGTATGGAGAGAGTTGTGTATGTGTAAATAGTGGGAGATTTTTATCATTTGAGATTCAGCTGTTGGGGGAAATTGGGTGATTCTCTTCCTGTATCTATCTATTTATCTATCTAAGTATATGTGTATATATATATATATATATAAATATACATACATATAAATATATGTATATTGTATATATTCTGTATGTATAAATATAATATATATACAAGTGTATCTCTATGCATGAGTATATAAAACATATATATCTGATATATAAATTTATATATATATATATAATATATATATATATATATATATATATATATATATATATATATATATATATATACTTACAGCAATTATATATATATATACACAGAGAGAGAGAGAGAGAGAGAGAGAGAGAGAGAGAGAGAGAGAGAGAGAGAGAGAGAGAGAGAGAGAGAGAGAATGGCATTTTGTTTGCTTAAAGAGTTATGAATAAGAACCACTTGGGAGAGATAGGAAAGTAACATTTAAGCAGAAATAAACTTTTAAAAATACATTCAAAGTTACTGTATTAATCAAATGTATGTATAAATGTATGAATATATTTCTTGAAGGATTTAAATGTAACTCGTGAGGGAAAGTCGATATTAAGGACAGTAAGTTGGAAGACACTATTGAAAACAGTTAGGCCGTGAGCGGGGCTCGAACTCACATCCCACAGATTGCAAGTCAGGCACATGTGGATGCATATACATATGTATAAACATATGTATTTACTTCCAAACATGCATACATATGTGGGGTTGAATTTCTGTATACATACATACAATAGATTCATCCAATATATAATGAATGAAATTACATATGCATATACATATGTAGAAACTTTCATACATGCATACATATGTATGTACTTCCATACATGCATACATATGCAGAGATAAATTTCTGTATACATACGTACTATAAATTCCTTCAATGTATACATACTAAAATACATAATGTATGAATTCCAGCACACATATGTATACTAGACACAGATCTCCTGCCCCCCCCCCACCCAAAAAATACATACACACTCCCCCCCCCCAAAAAAAAAAATAATATACTTTCCCCAAGACTCAGAAAAATACCCATCAAAGTCAAATTCACCATTTAACATCGTTTAGTACCGAGGACACTATTGCCATATTCCATCTGAGATTTTACGAACGTTTTTTTTTTCCAATACGTTTTTATCTATGCAGACGTTTAAGGACTTAATTAATTAATTTTCATTGGAGTTGACTTTGAAGTTTATTAATTATAGATATAACTGCAGTTTATATTATTATTATTATTATTATTATTATTATTATTATTATTATTGCTTGCTTTCGTTGTTATTAATTATAATAACAACAGTAATGGGGTTATAATAATTATAATAGCAGATATTAATCTCAATAATATATCAGATAGTATTATGTATATAGAAATTTAAGTATTGTGACATAAAAATGATTTATAATTATTTCCAAGATTGTTATAATCATAATAATAATAATAATAATAATAATAATAATAATTATTATTATAATAAAATAATAATGATGATAATAACAATAATAATAATAATAATAAAACAATAATAATAAAACAATAATAATAATAATAATATTAATAATAATAATAATAAAACAATAATAATAATAATAATTATTATTATTATTATTATAATAAAATAATAATGATGATAATAACAATAATAATAATAATAATAAAACAATAATAATAATAATAATATTAATAATAATAATAATAAAACAATAATAATAATAATTATTATTATTATTATTATAATAAAATAA
>NC_090744.1:127964478-127966978 GCF_036898095.1 Palaemon carinicauda | reverse complement strand
TATACATATATATATATATATATATATATATATATATATATATATATATATATATATATATATATATAACCCACTCTTAAACCAGCCCCAACCAAACCATTCCCCCCCCCACACCCCCTTCCAAGGTACAAACAAGACCCCTCCAAAAATAAACTAAAGATATTTTTCCTGTCACAACACCACCTCCCTTCCCCCCTCCCCCCTCTAACTAATTTCATATTCCGCTTATAATAAGCCTTGACCCTTCTCATCCGTACCCTCCCCTCCCCCCTTCCCAAAATACCCCCCTCCCCCTAAAAAAATATTAAGAGGGTGGCCTTATGCATAATTATTAAAGTTGTGTTGGTGACTGAGGGGGTTGTGTCTGTGAAATGTATGTGTACCTATACATGTTTGTGTGTCTGTGAAATATATGTGTATGTGTACCTATACATGTTTGTGTGTTTGTAAAATGTATGTGTACCTATACATGTTTGTGTGTTTGTGAAATGTATGTATATGTGCCTATACATGTTTGTGTGTTTGTGAAATGTATGTGTACCTATACATGTTTGTGTGTTTGTAAAATGTATGTGTACCTATACATGTTTGTGTGTCTGTGAAATGTATGTGTATGTGTGCCTATACATGTTTGTGTGTTTGTGAAATGTATATGTACCTATACATGTTTGTGTGTCTGTGAAATGTATGTGTATCTATACATGTTTGTGTGTTTGTGAAGTATATGTGTATGTGTACCTATACATGTTTGTGTGTCTCTGAAATGTATGTGTACCTATGCATATTTGTGTCTCTGAAATGTATGTGTACCTATGCATATTTTTGTCTGTGAAATGTATGTGTATCTATACATGTTTGTGTGTCTGTGAAATATATGTGTATCTATACATGTTTGTGTGTCTGTGAAATGTATGTGTACCTATACATGTTTGTGTTTAGTAAATAAGGTGTTTGTTATTATATAGAAGTAAAGGCAGGATAATTTAGGGTACATACATACCTTATATGGTTCATCTAGCTTTGATTATCAATTTTCATAGATGGAGTTAGATAGAAATATATAGATGGACAGAAATAGAGACATCATATTAACATGATAGAGATAGAAATATACAGAGATATACAGAAATATTTAGATGAAATCAAGATGTTGTAGAGATAGAAATATATAGAGATAGACAGAAATAGAGATAGAAATATACAGAGATATACAGAAATATTTAGATGAAATCAAGATGTTATAGATAGAAATATATGGAGATAGACAGAAATAGAGATAGAAATATACAGAGATAGACAGAAATAGAGATGGAAATGGATAGATGAATCAAGATGTTATAGAGATAGAAATATACAGAGATATACAGAAATATTTAGATGAAATCAAGATGTTATAGAGATAGAAATATATGGAGATAGACAGAAATAGAGATAGAAATATACAGAGATAGGCAGAAATAAGAGATAGAAATATACAGAGATATACAAAAATATATAGATGAAATGAAGATGTTGTAGAGATAGAAATATATGGAGATAGACAGAAATAGAGATAGAAATATACGGAGATAGACAGAAATAGAGATAGAAATGGATAGATGAATCAAGATGTTATAGAGATAGAAATATACAGAGATAGACAGAAATAAAGATAGAAATATATATATGATTTTAAAACGTGATAGATAGAGATAGAATAGACAAAAATATATATAATTAGATAGATTATCTCAAGATATGATAGATTTAGATATATAGATAATTTTCAAGATGTAGAATAATGAAGAAAATAAATACAACAGGAATATAATTCAAAAACTATAAGTAAGTATATATATATATATATATATATATATATATATATATATATATATATATATATATATATATATATATATGTAGATAATATATAAAATGTTTTTTTTAAGTTTCAAAATAATACTCCAACATGATCAACCCTTGGAAAATTATTCTCTCTCTCTCTCTCTCTCTCTCTCTCTCTCTCTCTCTCTCTCTCTCTCTCTCTCTCTCTCTCTCCCTCCCTCCATTATGACAAAACCCTTATTATATCAGTTGTCTCCCATCTATGTTAATAAGCATTTATCGTTAAAACATGAGCCATACTTCCCCCATGTTCATAGCCCATTTTTCTTCCCCAAAAAACCCAATTGGGTTTAGCTGGAAGGACCTGGAACCCAATTTTGGGTTAATATACGATCCAGAGCACCCTCTTCCTTAATGCCAGTGCTGGTACTCCATTTGCAAGGCGATGGTAGGCGGTCTGGGTTATTGATAAATATTTTTTTTTATTTTATATTTTGTTATGTATTTGCCTGTTTGTTTATTTCCTTATTTACGTTTTTATTACACATTTCATTGATTATATATATATATATATATATATATATATATATATATATATATATATATATATATATATATATATATATATATATATATATATATATATATATATATATATATATATATATATATATAT
>NC_090744.1:127961851-127963978 GCF_036898095.1 Palaemon carinicauda | reverse complement strand
ATTTCTGTCTATTTCTGTATATTTCTATCTCTATAACATCTTGATTCATCTATCCATTTCTATCTCTATTTCTGTCTATCTCTATATATTTTTATCTCTATAACATCTTGATTTCATCTAAATATTTCTGTATATCTCTGTATATTTCTATCTCTATCATGTTAATATGATGTCTCTATTTCTGTCCATCTATATATATCCATCTAACTCCATCTATGAACATTGATAATCAAAGCAAAGATGAACTATCTAAGTTTTATATCTATCCTAAATTATCCTGCCTTTACTTCTATACAAGGACCAACACCATATTTACTACACAAACATGTATAGGTACACATACATTTCACAGACACACAAACATGTATAGGTACACATACATTTCGCAAACATACAAACATGTATAGGTACACATACACATAAATTTCACAAACACAAAAACATGTATAGATACACATACATTTCACAAACACACAAACATGTATAGGTACACATCCACATACATTTCACAGACACACAAACATGTATAGATACACATACATTTCGCAGGCACACAAACATGTATAGGTACACATACACATATATTTCACAAACACACAAACATGTATAGGCACACATACACATACATTTCACAGACACACAAACATGTATAGATACACATACATTTCACAGACACACAAGCATGTATAAATACACATATATTTCACAGACACACAAACATGTATAGGTACACATATATTTCACAGACACAAACATGTATAGGTACACATACACATACATTTCACAGACATACAAACATGTATAGGTACACATACACATACATTTCACAGACACAAAAACATGTATAGGTACACATACACATACATTTTCACAGACAACCCCCTCAGTCAGCAACACAACTTTAATAATTATACATAAGGCCACCTTCTTAATATTTTTTTAGGGGGAGGGGGTATTTTGGGAAGGGGGGGAGGGTACGGATGAGAAGGGTCAAGGCTTATTATAAGCGGAATATGGAATTAGTTAGATGGAGGGGAGGGGGGAAGGGAGATGGTGTTGTGACAGGAAAAATATCTTTAGTTTATTTTTGGAGGGGTCTTGTGTTTACCTTGGAAAGTGGGGTGGGGGGAGGGAGATTGTTTGGTTGGGGCTGGTTTAAGAGTGGGTTATATATATATATATATATATATATATATATATATATATATATATATACATATATATATATATATATATATATATATATATATATATATATATATATACAGTGTACACCCGTTTTTCAGTGGCGATAGCTTAACGTTTTTTGTAAGGGTTTGTGTATCGCCGGATCAGCAAAGATGTACTAGAAAGAAATATATATATATATATATATATATATATATATATATATATACATATACAGTGTACACCCATTTTTGAGTGGCGATACCTCAACGTTTTGAAAGGGTTCGCTTATCGTCGCGATCAGCAAAGCTGTACTAGTAAGTGAAACCCATACTACGTTGGTTTGCAGTAAGTGATCAGACGTAAATCTCCCACCATCACCAATCCTCACAGATCAGCGTGGTGATGAAAACTTCCCCCAACCCCTAGACGTGAATTGACATGTTTGAGGGTTCTTGTCTTGCTGCGTTTGTTATTGTTGTTGTTATTGTTTGTGTGTGTGAATGTGTTTGTATGTGTTATTAGCATCATCTGGTGTCTATTAAAAGGGTGTAGGTCTCGCAGCCCCATTCCTTAAATGGTAGTTGAGAATTGTAAGCATGTTATGAAACTATTTATTTAATATAGTAATATTAACACATCACTTCTTAATACATTCATTTTAATTGTCAAAAACTAGCAGAAACACACTTAAGATTCCCCCTCCCCACACACGCACAAACACACACGCACAAACACACACGCACAAACACACACATACACAAACACACACATACACACAAACCCATTCATCCTTGAAACCGATTGAGGGTTGTCGTTTTTGAAGAAAAAAATATTTACCAATGCGATGAATAGATAATTTGGTCTATTGAAATCGAGTTGATGGTAGAAAGAAAGATGGTGGGGTTGACATCAAGCCAAAATTGATCTCTTGTTACAGAGAGAGAGAGAGAGAGAGAG
>NC_090744.1:127931851-127949351 GCF_036898095.1 Palaemon carinicauda | reverse complement strand
TGTAAACACAAAAATCATTTCTTCAATGCAATGCAATAAATGGCAGAAAATAAATGTTCAAACATACATAACATCAATTCAAATCAATCAAAATATTTCTGCAACAAAAAAAATATAATTATGTGTCATGCACATTATAACTCAAGAGTATTACTCATTTGTAATCAGTATCAATAAACATTTGTAAAACATCATTATGGTACCTTATTTACTCATCAATATTATCATGATAAATCATTGTTAATTAATGGCATCAAAAGAAATATTTCTCACCTTCTTCATAAAAATAATGAGTAAAATCAAAAACTCAAATATATCAATGTCTTAAATCATCAAACATCATAATCATTTCATAATAAAGAAACATATTCAATACATAACAAAATCATGTTTATAAATTTTAATCTTATTTGCACCTTGTCTGCGTATTATTTTTATCTCAAGAACTTCAATTCTCAACTATATATATTGTATTCAGAAGGATATTCATAAAATTCAAGTGACAGGAACTTACATTTCAATGTTAAAACTTTTCTTTAAAGAAACCAATTGCAGACTGTCTCAATTAAAACACCTTATTTATCCTTTCTTCAAGGATTCATCTACTACACAGGCATAAAAATCAATTCGTGTGTTTCCACACACACTCTTTTTTAACTTCAAAATGAAAGGTTTAATTATTGTAATTCACCATATGTACTTAATTGTTCACTATTACCTGCATAATTATTATGGGCCTAAAATATCCCTTTGAGACATTCAACTTCAAAGTTCATTATTGGTGCACATCTTATCTTTTAATCACTTAAATCTTTCTTTCTTCATAATTATTTAAGTTAACTTAATCATCATCAAAACATAATAAAATTCATTATATACATGCATGTTTATCATTGTTACACGTGTTACACACACAACAAAAAATATTAATCAATGCATTGCCTATAAAATGCAGTAATAATTCTTTTGCTCTAATGGCATCATTATTTATTCAAACTTGCAAACAAAATCAATACATTTGTAAACCTTCAATCACCTATGGGTTCATATTTCACCCGTCTTCATTACCCCTAACTTTATCAAAGACATTTCATCTTAGTTTGCAACTCAATACTCTCTGTGGTCCCTTACTTTAATTGTTGGAGACATTTATGATTTGGACCTTCTTTGTTGATTACGGAATACATATTCAAATTCTAGGATAACACACTTTTCCTAATTAAAAGATTTCATTCATTTGTTACCCTCAATATTTGTGAATGCCCAGATATTTTTATTTCATTTCCCAAGGAGTTTAGTAGTCTTTCTTAATTCTACCTAACAAAAAAAATCTGTTTCCCATATACCGAGTTATTTCAAAGTAAATTCGTTCCCTTTAAGTAATTGTTATTAGTCTTCTATGTTGGTCTACATATAGTTCGCAGGACATCCTCAACCCCTTGCTATTATTTTTTTTTGCCCCCCTTTCTCTATTTGAACTTGACTTATCATGGCTTATTTCACCCTTCTTACTACAAGAAAAATATTGCACAGTTTTCATTAATCTCTAGTAACTTCGGGAGCTTTGCCCAAGAGAATATCTATAGACACGAATGTCTAGTTATTTATCCTGGTCTCAAATTATTCTGTTACAGACTCATCAACCATTTCTTTGTTAAATCAAATTCTATGTATACCAGTATGTTTTTATCATTTGTCAAGTTCTGGGAACAGAGTCCCTGGTAGTCCGTTGGTACCACCACTATGGGATTGAGAAAATGCAATCGTAATTTCTAAAGGATTCTTACCCTTATATGACCTTAATACTTCTTATATGTAGGCTTTAATTTTACAATCTCAAACATCTATCTTAGGTCAAAAATTAATTCATCATCATATGCAGTCTTTGATTACTGGATGTCCTACTAACTTGAGCATGAGTTTTTGTTAGTATTTTGTTAGTATGTCAGGAATTTCTATTCATGAACAAGTATTTCTCCCTATTCCTTGTATGTATTCCTTTAAGCAATATGCCATCCTGTTATATGATTCCTATTTTTGGGAGTAATTCATCTACCTCATTTCTATTAACCTTTGGTTTCTCTTGTTCTATTTTAATTCTTCTTATTTCTAGGTTTCTTACCTGACAACTGAAACAAAATATTGGTAGTTATATTTCCTTTTAACATCTTCCTGTCCTTTTAAATATCCTTCTTTTATCATCATAAACCTACCAATAAAGTGATTTATCCTGGACAAACATCCAGTACTTTAAGGCTCCTAAGATTCCTTTTATTCTTTCATCCACAATAGTCCTTCTTAGACTGTAAAATCACAATCATTCTTATGAGCAATAAGCACATATACTCTATGCCCTAAACAAATTTTTAAACTTCTCTAGACCATTATTTGGATAATCTATCCTACTCGGTTATTTTCATTTAATTTAAGACTACTCTCATGATACATTACCCTTCTTCGGGTTTTACCTTTTTAATGAGACATTTCTTTTTATATTTATGAGGCTTCACACATTATTTTTATAACTCCTGGTTAAGAGATCGGGTTAAGGTAATGTAGGATCAAAATTCATTTCTCTTCATTATTTATAGCCTTCTATTTCATTTGCACACTACATATTTTTAGGTTAACTTTATTTTAAGGCTTGGGTAATTTAGCAAATACTGCTTATTATCCCTAAGATCCTATCATTCCTAAAAAATCTTTTACATCTGTCAAATCTTAGTGGAGCAGGATTTCCACTTTAACCCTTATTCCTCTACATATCTTAAATCTATCTACACCTTTTTTTTTTTTTTACTTACCCTATTCAAATCTAGGTATGGGTCACTCTTTAATCTGGTTCTTTATCCTGCCATTCTCCCTATTCTAGACTAGTTCTATTATTCTTATGGCTCTATATTCTTACTAAACTTAGTAACATCACTCTATAGGCTTATTCTTTCTGTCTCCAAATTTAGATCATCATTCTGTCAATAGTTAGAGGAGCTGAGTGAGCCCGTCGACTTCACTCTAATTTCTAACATTCTTCGAAATGCTAATAGCCTTGAATGGCTTGTATTCTTTGACCATGGTACTTACAATATTCTCTATGTATTTTACTCCTCAATAATCGAGCCAAACATTATTTATTATCGGGATAGACATGTCAGTTTTATTCTACTTATGATGATCTAACTAGTCTAACTTCTATACTCTTTGGGTAATATATCTCGGGAGATTTATAAGGAGTCTTATTGATTCATTTTAACACTCACCGTGTTCGTTATGGGGCGTTGGCTGATAGGTAATATTTCATGATTCATACCGGTATTTAAAAAGTTTTAATAAGTTTTTTTTTTTGACAGTTTCTCTGGGCAGGTTCTGGCGCCGATGTTTCTATTCTATTCTGCCTAACCTATCGCCTGCAATGGCTAATCTCTGCCTATTTCTCATCTATCCCTATTTCTATGCTCCTTATGGTAAATTTTGCCCCTTTTTGATTACTTAACTGTAATCTCTACTCTTTTATTTTAGAAGTCATTACCCGCCATTCAGATGAGTTATTTTATCCGGAGTAGTATTAATTAATTAGTGTGCTTGTATTTTCCTTCATCTGAACTGCATTATTGTTTATTTTAACAGACTCTGGCATCCTATCTTTGTGCCTAACAACAACATATTTCTTTTAATTCTATAAGCCTATAGCTTCAATTGCCCATGACATTTATTTCTTGGAATTCCCTCTTATTTAGGCTATTCTATTTTATTCACTGTATTTCTGTCGACATTCTATTTTATTTATATGGCGCCTGTCATATATTGACAAGGAGTATATCTATTCTTGGCTACTCTTCCTATTTCTCAACTTTGTTTCTCCTTATCTTTTTTTTTAATCAATTTTCATTTCCCTTCTTAGTCTGGAGTCTGTTTCTCCTGTCAAATTCGTCTCCTACAAAGTGGCCAGTTTTGTAAAAGACTTGTCTTTGACGAGTAGAATCATACCCTGACTAGCTTATTTTTATTTTAAGCCTGCACTTCTCACAAATAAAATTCATACTTCATCATTGTATCGTTTTTGAACGATATCTTAAGGCTCTATTGGGAAATGTTAAAAAAAAAAATGACATCTTTATTCATCATTTGGCACATTTTGGCATTTAATTCTCTACCTAACCTGACGGTTCATACCCCTTGATTTTTACTTGTTTGCATTTCATTTCTGCATATCATTTTATTTTCCCCCTTAAAATTTGGAAGCAGGTATTTCTCAATATTCTATCACTGTATTGCATCCTAGTATATCAACTATATTTGCCAGAGTCTCCATAAGATAAAATAGTCACTTGCAACGTGGATGTACCTCCGCTACATATGCCTATCTTTCCTATATAAAATTTTTCGTCTTCCTGACTTCCTTTCTATCCGGCTAACTATTTTTAATTCTTTTCTTTTCACTATTTGGAGGATTTGTATTTCACTTTCTTTGTGCCGGAGGGCTTTCTGAGAAGTGTCTTGTTTAATTTCAGGACGGGGTTCTTTATCTCTGTGCCTGCCTTTCTCCCTGTATGTTTTCCCTTTTTCATTATTTTGCCTGATTTCTATCCCCTTTTTATGTAATCTTTCCCTAGACCTATATGTGTCATCTTTATTTCTTTAAACTGTCTTTGATTTAAATTTCTGCCCATTATTCTATTTAACTCTAGGGTAATTTTTGCGCCTCGTTCCAGTCTATTGTTCTAACTTCCCTGTATCTATTTAAATTACTCAAAATTTCTCTGGTAGGATTTTGTGGCTATTAGTCCCTTAGGATTTTCTTCTTGATTTCCTATCAATTTGCTATTTTCCCTTTTCTTTTGTAAAACTCATATCTAGGATGCTATTTGTCACATATTTTAATGCCTCATTTATTTTTACATATAGGGAATTATCATTAGCAATAAACTTACCTTTTGCAAGGAATCGTGTTCTTTTTACTGTTGCTGATTGATCCTCTATTTGTGTGGCAAATTCCTTTACCGAGCCACCCTCATATTTTACCTATAGGAACTTTCGTAGATTTGTTAACCTGTCTGTCTCTTTGACTGATCGCCATAATTGCCTACATTATTTTTGAAACTCACTCAAATTTGCTGCATTTTTAAATTACTTACCATTCAAGGTTATGTGAGCATCACTTACACTTGTATTTCACGGTTAACATAGCCTGTTTAATTCTGCTGTCTCATTGTTTATTCTCAGACTAACTATTCTACTTTCAATATCAGCTAACCACTTACACACGGTATATTTCTCTAACCTTCTTTTATCTTGGTTATTCCTACCTATATTTCCACAAAAACTGTTAATTTCCCTACTGAATTCATGTTAGCGGGGTTAGTAATTTTTGTGAATTCTTCAAACTCACTTTTTTTTATGGGACGTTGCTCGTTTGTATTGTTCACCTACTTGCGTAATTCTAAATCATATTTCACTTTATATTCTTTGGGCTAACATCATTACCATCACTTTAAAAAAAAATCATAATACATCTTATTTTACACAAGAAAAAAAATACAAAGTAATTCATGCATCATTCAAGAAACCCTAGCCAATAAAAAAAAATTCCTATTCTTAAACGAGAGACAAGTTTTTTTTTCACTTTTAAACTGAGAGACTTGTTTATGAGAGAGATTCTTTTACTCACATTTCTTATTTCTTGTCTTTTTGTTTTCATCTTCTTCGCTTCGGTATAGCCCAGCGGCATAGTAAGAAATATGAAACCAATTGTTCAAATTGTTCTAAAAGCACCAAAATTGGCACACATGTGGATTAATACATTCTGAACAATTTTGGATATGGAGGCATTCAAGATTCTCCCCGTAGCACATTTGGCGGCCATTTTTCAAAATGGCCGCTATTTACCATTAGCGTCATTGAATATGTACCATAATTTGTCTTTTTGTGGATGCTAAAGGTGATAAGTGTGCTAGAGGTGATAAGTATTGTACAATTACACATACTTCTGTGCTTACCAAATAATTTGGCTACCATTTCACAAGAAAATGAATTTTACTTTGCAGCGGCAGCGTTGGTGGCAGTGACGGCGGCTGCAGTAATAGTATAGTGTTGATAGTCATGGTGCTTGTAGTAGTAACTTGTGGTAACATGGTGGTGTTTTGTGTCTTTGCAGGTGAGGCAGCAGCAGCACCACCTGACATCAGAGACGCGTTGTTCCAGACTGCAGCCATGGCAAAGAAGTTCCAACTGGTCGATACTTTTGAGCAACGTACTCCCACAACACCTCCTGAGACAAACTGGAAGCTGTGTCTTGTATGTCAAGAGGAGACAACAGAGTCACTTGTCTGCCCAGTACTGTCTAAACGCCGAGACCCTGGGAGTGGATACACGACAATGGCTGCAAACTTGGTCAAATTTGATGAACTCGGAGAACTGCCAAGAACTGTTCAGTTACAGAGACTAGATGAAGGACAAGGTGTTGAGGCGACAATGGTTGCCCACCAGGCCAAGTGGCATAAAACATGTATGCTCAAATACAATAACACAATGCTACGAAGAGCAGAGAAGAGACGCATCGCAAGCAGCTCAGCATTTGATAGTACTGACAATGTCCAGGCCAAGCGCGCCAGAACACACTCTTCAGAAGCCACTACCAGCGGCACCTCCTGCTTTTTCTGTGGAAAGTCTGGCACAGAGACCCTACATGAAGTAACAACCTTCCAGGTGGACACACGCGTACGGAAGTGTGCAGCGCAAGTTGGGGACAATGAACTCATAGCCAGGCTCAGCATGGGTGATATGGTGGCTCTGGAGGCCAAGTACCATTCCAAGTGTTTGTTGGCTCTTTACTATCGTGCAAAGACCACTGTAGAAGCCGAGCAGAGTGATTGTGGAATTTGACGACTTCAATCTGCATCCACACGATCAAGAGGAGACACGTCACCACGAAGAGACACCAAGTGTGCAGAACACTTTTGCCAGAGATGTGCGCTCACTCGTGGCCGTCATTGAAGAGCTGGGCAACCCTTTCGAGGAGGACAGTCAGGACTTGCTGGTGCTCGACACAAAGGAGATCGCAGACCCTGCAGTCATAGAAACAGTCCGTAACGCCAAGCAGATTGGCCAAGACCAGTTTGAAGCATTCTCAAAGGAATGCATCGTGGACAGAACCAAGTCCATTGAGGTGGCAATCCACCGGAACAAGCTACCACTGTTTGCGACCAAGAGAGGACCCAATATACCCAAAGGAAAAGAACAGGTCAAATCTCTGAAGAATGATGTTGCGCTCTTCGCACGATTATATATCGGCTGCCAGACCCGTGATGGGAATCTAGAAGAGTTCTTCAGGCATGAAAATCAGCAATGCCCTCCAGCTTTATCTGACGGAGGGAGACTGTACCTAGGGAGCAAGAGTGACTTGCTGGTGTGCCTTGAAGGCCATGCTGAGCCTCAGTTTGAAGCTCCTACTGTCACTGCTGTTGTCCTCGATGGAGCAGTAATCGTACAGATGTTGAAGCCGGGTACTGCCAACACGTTCGAGGAATATGCACAGCAAGTGTTCATCCCATACGTTGTACAACGTTTCCAACATGTATCACGTCTTGACCTTGTGTGGGACAGCTACAGAGCAGATTCCCTGAAGGCATCAACCAGAGAACAGCGTGGAAAGGGAGTACGTCGGCGTGTTGTCGACTCAGCAGTCATACCAGGAAATTGGCAAAGTTTCCTGCGAGTTGATAGCAACAAAGTGGAGCTCTTCAGCTACCTCTCCACCATGCTTGCAGAGTCCTTTCAAGAAGAAGGCAAGGAACTGGTCGTCACTGATGGGGAGCAGGTGATCTGTGTTCCACAGCAAGAGGATGTCAACTCACTCGCACCATGCAACCAAGAAGAGGCAGACACCCGCATGATGCTACATGTAGCACATGCTGCACAACATGGTCACCACCAGATACAGGTTCGAACAGTAGACAGTGACGTCGTGGTCCTAGCAGTGATGGTAGTCCAGAAACTACCAGCTGGAGACGAACTCTGGGTAGCCTTTGGGACAGGCAAGAACTACCGCTACATTGCAGCCCATGAAATAGCTTCCTCCCTTGGTCCAGAGAAGGCATGTGCTCTTCCAATGTTTCATGCCATCACAGGGTGTGATACTGTGTCAGCCTTCGTCGGATATGGGAAGAAATCTGCCTGGGCAACATGGAACACGCTGCCAGAACTCACTGATGCCCTGCTGAGTCTGGCAAATGCACCCACAAGCATCCAAGAGGATACAATGCATGTCATCGAGAGGTTTGTCATACTCCTGTATGACCGCACAAGCAAATGCAAGGACGTCAACAAGGCGAGAAAGCAGCTCTTTGCAAAGACGAACTCTGTTCAGAACATCCCGCCAACCTACGCTGCTCTGGAGCAGCATGTGAAGAGATCTGCCCTTCAGGGTGGTCATGTCTGGGGCCAGGCATTGGTACCAACGCCCGTGCTCCCTCCACCAACAGACTGGGGCTGGCATCGGAGTGATGATGGGCTCTACACACCACTCTGGACCACACTCCCTGAGGCATCCAAGGCCTGCTATGAGCTGGTGTCTTGCGGATGCAAGAAAGGCTGCAAAAACCGCTGCAAGTGCAAGAACGCTTCACTGCAATGCACTGGTCTATGTTTCTGTGAAGGCGAATGCCAGTAGATTGGGACAGAAAACTTGCTAACCAACATTATGATCTGTAGACATTCATAATTCTGGTGACCAGATTTGAAAAGTTCGGAATCATAATTAACATAGTGTGGCAAAATCTACGTTATTGTATTACATGTATGTACTGCAGGATTACACAAGTACTGTGCCTAGAGACTGGGCTTTTGGTCGACTATATAACTACAATCTGACCATACTGTAAACTTCCCGTACTCTGTGTATTATTTTGACTAGCAATTTTGCCAGCAATTTGAAATAAAAAAGCAACTTGAGCAATTAAAGTGTGTTCCTGAAATCAGGTACTGGTTATTAGAGGTATTATGTCATTGAGTATTGAAATCTTCATCAAATGTCCACTTTTTCCACAAAATGGCGGCCAGTTTGGGGGCCATTTTTGAGAAGATTCATCTAAATATCTGTTAAACATTTATTGATGTTAATTCTGATGTAAAAAAAGGGAATTTTTGCCCATCTAGCACCAAACTAACGACACATAATGAAGTCTATGTAATGACGCTAATGTTAAATGGCGGCCATTTTGAACAATGGCCGCCATATCTTCCTAAGGGCTAATCTTGAATGCCTCCATATCCAAAAATGTTTAGAATATATTAATCTACATGTGTGCCAATTTTGGTGCTTTTAGACCAATTTGAACAATTGGTCTGCTATGCCGCTGTACTAGTAATGATTTCTTGTGTTTAGACTCTTGTTTTTTTTGGCTTCTTGATGTTTATTCTGCTAAGGTGTACAACTGGTATCTGGAAGAATTTAGTCATTAATATATGCACTGAAAAATATCACACGGCATTTTATCCATTTAAGCTGCCACCATTTGTGATGCGTTGTTGGGCATTTTCTTTTTCTTTCATTAAGCACCACTTTAATATTATTTTAATTAAATAAATGTATCTCTTCAATCCTTTCAGTGCAATAAAATTATTATATCTAGACCCTCAGGAAAGTGGGTGATGGTAAAATGCCGTATAGTTCCTTAACTTTACTTCGTGAACTGGATGTACATTAGTTTTACAGTATTCTTCTACGTGGAATTATTTGTTTAAATACAGACTGGAACAATATAAATTCTTGAAGATTGGAGGCTGCAACCGTAGACTTCTGCTACCACTTCAGCGTTCTGGATGCGAAATCCGTGAATCCTATTTGGGCGATTTGGGGATCGCTTCTTCATAGCTGTGTCGTCTCACTGACACGCTTCTTGGTAATTTCTCCTTCATCGAAGATAATCTTCTACCTCCCTGTTGAAAGGTAATTTGTTGGCAGTTAGGGAACTCGGTCCCTTCGTTGTTCGTCTTTGTAAAATATCTTGTTGTTAACTTGACGTTTAGTTAGTGCAGGCCAACTGTGCACCAGAGGTAAGGCCTCCCCCATGACAGGGGGAGAGGGAGAAGGGACTACCGACTATCGCGGTTACTTGTAGGGAAGAGCCGCTTCCTCGATGCGTTTGTTGCTTAAGTATCCCAGAATAAGGGCGTTGTAATTGCGTCACGTCATGTGACTCTTCTTGTGTTCTATTGGTCCCTTCTTCTGACGTAATGGTAACGTCATACATATGTCACTTCCGATTTCTCGGCAAGCTAACCGTCTCGCATTCCATTTGCGTTGTTTTGGCCAATTTATCGCTTATGTCAGCACTTTTTACAAACAGTGCCTCCTGAGTACCACCTCGCACTGATTTTATTTTTCTCGTCTCTCTCTCTCTCTCTCTCTCTCTCTCTCTCTCTCTCTCTCTCTCTCTCTCTCTCTTATTTCAATGTCTCTCTATCGTTTAACTAACGAATAAAACTCATAAAATACTTGATCAAATACACATATCACCTTATTCAGTATGAAATATTTTCCTTTACATGACATATACACATATACGTAGATAGATAAATAGATAGATACAGGAAGAGAATCACCCAATTTCCTCCATCAGCTGAATCTCAAATGATAAAAATCTCCCTCTATACACTCATACACAGACCTCTCTCCATACACACCAGACATACACCAAACATACTCTTCCCCACCTCTTAACTTCCCCCCAGATCCCCTACCCTCTCCCCCCCTCCCCAGATGGTTTCGAAAGAGCAACATGTCCGGGGGAAGGGAAAAATGTTGCCATGCAACTTCCAACCCTTTCCAACTTAATTAGATGAATAGAGACTGTTTAGCTATGGTCAGTAACTTCTAGGAGAAGGACACTCCTAAATCAAACCATTGTTCTCTAGGTTTGGGTAGTGCCATAGCCTCTGTACCATGGCCTTCCACTGTCTTGGGTTAGAGTTCTCTTGCTCGAGGGTACACTCGGGCACACTATTCTATCTTATTTCTCTTCCTCTTGTTTTGTTAAAGTTTATATAGTTTATATAATAGATATTTATTTTAATGTTACTCTTCTTAAAATATTTTATTTTTCCTTGTTTCCTATCCTCACTGGGCTATTTTTCTCTGTTGGAGCCCCTGGGCTTATAGCATCCCGCTTGTCCAACTAGGGTTATAGCTTAGCAAGTAATAACAACAACAACAACAACAACAACAACAACAACAATAATAATAATAATAATGATAATAATAATAATAATAATGATATATGTTGCGATCTCAAGACGAAAAGACACCCTGCTGTGGATTGGAAGGTCCCACCAGAGCTTGGCAAATGAATTAATGTTCGCTTAATGTGGTGGCTGTGTTGTGTGTTATGTGCCTTGTGTTTTGCTGGGTGAAACCTAAGTGTTGTTTGGTATTGTTGGTTTAGTGGTTAACTTGGTTTTTGGTGTATTTGTGTTCGTTAAGTTTATCTCCAGTCTTTAATCTTGGATGCTTTGTCTAGTAAGGGTTTAGACGTGATATAGTGAGGCCAGTGTACTTTTCTGTGTTATTCCTCCATGCTTATCCAGGCCTTCCTATTGGTTCTCGTCTTGTCAGTTTCATAATTTAACCTTTTCTGATTGGCTGAGTTTGCGATCTTCTTTTTTTTTATCTTGAACGTTTTATCTAGTGCGGGGTTAAACGTGATATAGTGAATCCAGCGTACTCTCAGACCTGTTTTGGCGGGATGTTGCAAGAACAAGCCCCACACCCTTGAATCACACTAAACAGACAAATGTCTCCTCTGCACAAACTTTCCCCTTACTTTATCATTAACCAGACTCTTAGACAAAAAGGACATTAACACAAACCATAACCTTAAAACTATATTTATGAATACCAAAACAATCACTTAATACTAAAAAATCACCAACCATATTCCATAACCAAAAAAAAATCACACTTAGCACTACAATCTTAACTTACTATATATAGAAAACACATTCTAATAACCATATGGAAAACAAAACTTAAAGCTAAAAATTCCCTTCTCCTCCAAATATAAACGTAATTAATATATATATTTCTGAGTGGACACCTTCGTCCACCCAAGGGCCAACAGTCTTTAATTGCCCCAAAACGAGAACTTTATAGCAACCGCGACACTGACAAATGTCAACACAACTGCATTAATTAATTATGGGTCGTGAGCGTTGTCATCATAATCATCATCGTCATATGTAATCTTGTTCAACAGGCCAGGTCATCAACGCTTGGTCAATCCAAATGAGCAGTCTAACACAATCAATTACAGGCCAGGTCATCAACAATTATCCAAATCCAAGCAGTCGTGCCAAGTTCCTTATTATAGCCAAGTCGTCATCAATCACTGTCACATTCAAAGAAAATCTCTTCAAAGGAGGAATCACGGCCTGCCAAAATAAAAAAAGAAAAACACTTATGAACACTCCTAACTAACTGAACTATCGCACTATAATCAAAGATAAATAATAAATTGTTCCTATCATTCACAATCACGACAAGCAAAGATAAACAAAACTGTACTTACTCAGAACATAAAAATCACTTCCACGCTGGTCAAAAAAATAATAATCCAGCATTCACAACAGCCTCTAGCTGCAGTCGAAATCAAAATAAGCATTCTCCCAAGACATTCACCACTGTCGTAACCTAACTAAAACCATAAACAAAAAATCTCATTTGTACCAACAGTCTTCCTCACCACCAACGATCGATACACTAACTACTTTTGCTCTCTCTCTCTCTCTCTCTCTCTCTCTCTCTCTCTCTCTCTCTCTCTCTCTCTCTCTCTCTCTCTCTCTCTCTCTCAGGATTTGGCAAAAAACAAAAATTAAAATAAAACAAAAATAAATCCTCCACATTCCTCCCCCCTTATTTTGCCAAATCCTTCTCACACAACACTTACATTATTGTTTTCATAACCCAGTCGCAGTCGGGAACGGGACCTCTACTCCGAGTAACTGGGCCCCCATATACTCTCTCATTCACTTCTTCCTTATCACAATCATTCGCTACATTAACACTATTCCTATCTAAATCCCTATCATCTAATATATCATGTACAATCATATCTACCTCGTTCTCATCTGGCCCTATAATTACACTCATTTCTGTAAACAGTTCATCCATTTCATCAAAAACATTCTCAACTTTAGCAAAAGATTCATTCATGCTACTAATCATTCTCCTATCTCTCACTCTTGCGTTATTCATTTTTTCTTTTACATCATCTAACGAAAAGCCACACACACTATAATTATCATTCATACTCAGCCACGTTTCATCTGTATTAATACATTTATCCTCCACACTCACTTGCACATTTACACTCTTGTCATACTTATTACTATTCTCACTTTTACTTATAAAATTTCTCCTTCTTTCATCCTTACTTAACGCTTTCAAACGCCTCTTTTTCCTCTATTCAACTAACACTAATTGTTTATTTTTCAGCCCTAACTTCTCATGCATACTAAATTCATACTTGCTCATTTCCAACCAATTATTCATCCCGTTCTCACAAACATTGATCCTATTCCTTCCACACACACAGGAGGACTCACCCAGCTGAACCCTCTCACACTCTAGTTTCCCGAACATCCTGGCTGACTTAATCCCTTCTTCCTACATACTCTAGCTACATGCCCATCTGCACCACATTCACTACTCCTTGCACATTCTAGCATAATGACCATCCTTACCACAAATCACATTCATACGATTACTCCGACATCCACTCGCTATGTGCCCAGTCATACCACACCGATAACATTTTATCCCTTTCTCCTTATTGCACTCACTAATTCTATGCCCTACCTCACCACATCCAAAACAAGCACCTAGAGCCCATCTACATTCATTCTTCTTATGACCTTCCTTTCCACACCTATAACACTTTTCATAACGGACACGACTATCTGACATACCTCGATGCGCACTAACACTCCTATCCCTCCAAACCTGATTCCCTTGCCTAAACCCTTCATTTGTCCTTACAGGTATTCCCACATTACTCGCCCTGACACTCCTATCTACTACACTATCAGCTACCCTCATCGGTCCTCTCATAACAGCATCTCTAAAACTAACAAATTCTGGCACACTTTCCTCCATTCCAGTTCTTACACTCACAGATTTACTTTCTTTCATACATCTATCCAACTCGTAATCCTCAACTATCTCTAAAATATCATCCCATGTCAATCTTTCTTTCGTCCACCTCATTTTCTCCTTCCGTTTCAAATTAACAAACTCGGCAACATTCTCGGGTACAGTAGCCAAAAACTTCTTCATTAACTCCTTATTCTCATTTATGCCTTCATCCCCATACTTCTTCCTAGCTAACGTTTCCAACCTACATACGTACATTGATATCGCTTCTCCTGCATTCATCCGTGCTTCATCAAAATCATTCTTACGCTTATACTTAACACTCCCTTTCATACGTTTTACCTGCTCAATTATTCTCTTTTTCACACTTTCATAATCAACGTCCCCTACACTCATTATCACTCCATACATCGTCAACAAATACCCAGTCAAATATTCTCCTAACTCCCTAGCCCAAACTCTTTTACTATCACCATACTTATCCTGACAATACCTCTCATACTCCTTGAAAAAATCATATACATCCCTACTGCTATGCTCATTGAACCTTTCACACCGAGGTACCTCTCTCATAAACACAGTCTTACACACATCACGTTCATTCTCACTGCTATCATCACTGTCTACTCCCTTGTTACCTTCTTCCTCATTTGAATATAATGAATCCACTTCCACACTTAAATTCCTATCCTTAACCATTCCCTTCTTACCCTTTTTCTTACTTACCACTTTCACCCATTCACGATCGCCCTTGCTATCAGCCTGATACTTTTTCTTCTCTTTCTTCACATCACTTTTACCTTTCCTTTCATCTTTCCTCTCACCTTTCTGTTCATCCTTACTATGCCTAATTCCCTTATCTTCAATATCACCATCACTATTACTACTATCACTATCACTTCCTTTCCCATTATCACCTACCTTAACCTTCTCTTCCACTACCAACCCATTACCCGAAGCTGAGGACACTCCTCCGACTGCACCTTCACCCATTATAGTTTTCATCATCCCCATGACTTGCCCCATCATAGCTTCCAATCGGTTCTCCATCCGTTCCTCATTCTCTTTCATCCTCATCTCAAAACATTCTTCCACTTTCTCTACAGTTCCCTTTAACTCCCTAAGCTCCTTCTGCATCGCCTCATTCTCCCAGTTCAACCTCTTATTCTCTACTAGCAACCTCTCTTTCTCAACTATCAATATCTGCTCCCGTTCTTGATAATGCCGCAATTCCTCCTCCAAAGCCTTGTATTTACCTTCCATTTTTCTTCAACCTTAATCCTAATTCCGTCCTTCGTCCAACAGTCCGGCTTCCTATCCCACCTCGGCAGTCCCTGTTCGGGCGCCAAAATAATGTGGCGGGATGTTGCAAGAACAAGCCCCACACCCTTGAATCACACTAAACAGACAAATGTCTCCGCTGCACAAACTTTCCCCTTACTTTATCATTAACCAGACTCTTAGACAAAAAGGACATTAACACAAACCATAACCTTAAAACTATATTTATGAATACCAAAACAATCACTTAATACTAAAAAATCACCAACCATATTCCATAACCAAAAAAAAATCACACTTAGCACTACAATCTTAACTTACTATATATAGAAAACACATTCTAATAACCATATGGAAAACAAAACTTAAAGCTAAAAATTCCCTTCTCCTCCAAATATAAACGTAATTAATATATATATTTCTGAGTGGACACCTTCGTCCACCCAAGGGCCAACAGTCTTTAATTGCCCCAAAACGAGAACTTTATAGCAACCACGACACTGACAAATGTCAACACAACTGCATTAATTAATTATGGGTCGTGAGCGTTGTCATCATAATCATCATCGTCATATGTAATCTTGTTCAACAGGCCAGGTCATCAACACTTGGTCAATCCAAATGAGCAGTCTAACACAATCAATTACAGGCCAGGTCATCAACAATTATCCAAATCCAAGCAGTCGTGCCAAGTTCCTTATTATAGCCAAGTCGTCATCAATCACTGTCACATTCAAAGAAAATCTCTCCAAAGGAGGAATCACGGCCTGCCAAAATAAAAAAAGAAAAACACTTATGAACACTCCTAACTAACTGAACTATCGCACTATAATCAAAGATAAATAATAAATTGTTCCTATCATTCACAATCACGACAAGCAAAGATAAACAAAACTGTACTTACTCAGAACATAAAAATCACTTCCACGCTGGTCAAAAAAATAATAATCCAGCATTCACAACAGCCTCTAGCTGCAATCGAAATCAAAATAAGCATTCTCCCAAGATATTCACCACTGTCGTAACCTAACTAAAAACATAAACAAACAATCTCATTTGTACCAACAGTCTTTCTCACCACCAACGATCGATACACAAACTACTTTCGCTCTCTCTCTCTCTCTCTCTCTCTCTCTCTCTCTCTCTCTCTCTCTCTCTCTCTCTCTCTCTCTCTCTCTCTCTCTCTCTCAGGATTTGGCAAAAAACAGAAATTAAAATAAAACAAAAATAAATCCTCCACACTGTGCTAGTTCTCCATCCTTATTCCTGCCTTCCCATTGTCCCTCGTGTGATCAGATCCATAATATACCCTTATTCTGATTGGCTAATTCTAACAATCTCCCGTTCCTATAACATGGCCAAACCTCCAAGTGAGATGCCAGTCTAATTCTAGTATAATATCCATCAAAATACATTATATCAATCTTACTACAAGTTGTATTTTTACTACAAATGTGTATTTTCCCATCCAGTCAATCCAACGTTCTTAAATAGACTAATTGAATGGACCAAGGGCAATCTAATTCTAAAACACGAATTGGCAACTTCATTCAATGGGGGTAGGATTGTTGCCAGACACGTCGAGAAATCTTAAAGTGGAGATGATAAGGGTACACAATAGTACAATTATTTTTATGAATGAAGTGGCTTTACGAGGTCATTGAGTTAATAGTATTTACGATCTTCTGAGGGACTGTAATTGTTTGATGCTCGTGGATATATGTTTTCATTGCAATATTTATTATTATTTATATTATGTTGATTTGTATATATATATATATATATATATATATATATATATATATATATATATATATATATATTTATATATATATATATATATTTATATATATATATATATATATATATCACAATTGTTTCTATTCTACTGCAGGACAAAAGCCTCAGACATGTCCTTAGTCATGTCTGGGGATTGGCCATTTCCAACACCACGCTGGCCAGTACAGATTGGTGATGGTGGGAGACTTTTGTCTTATCGCTCAGAGCAAACCGATCTAGTATAGGTATTCCGAACTATTACAGCTTTGCTGATCACGATGATACGCAAACCCTTTC
>NC_090744.1:127929802-127931351 GCF_036898095.1 Palaemon carinicauda | reverse complement strand
ATATATAGGTTCTTCTTGGTGTGGAAGAGGGTGTTTATTTGTCTTTTAAGTACATGTGTAAACAGACATTAAAATTATATGAAACATATGGCAGGTGTCAGTCAATATTAGAGTTACTAGTTGTGTGCTTATTGTATGTAAGTCCGTCATTGACTGAGCCCGACAAGAATTACATCTCAAACGAAATGCTAGTGAGAGACTGATGGGGTACTCAAGCTATACCTTTTTCTTATATCTCATTTATTTGCAACTCATAATCATGGAGAAAGCTGACCAGAAATATTGACCACACATAGAAGTGGGAAAAGAAGAAGAAGAAGAAGAAGAAAAATCATGCCTTTTTGACAGACTTGAATAAGCAAAGTTAAATAATGAGATCTAATTTAGAATTGGGTCACTGATAAGACATAGCGCTCATGGTGCAAAACAGCTTTCGACATTGATGAATTATGAATGCGTAATGCACTAATATCTAGAAAAAAAAAAAAAATTATAAACCGATCATACTGCTCATTACACAAAAGCTTCTTTCCATCTTCGGAGATCCAAGATTTATCAATCATAAACAACAGTGACTACAATAAGACTACAATAAAACTACAATAGGAACATTTTCTATATAATAAGTTGCTAGCTATCATAAAACAGTTGTTGAATAATTCTTATATCTATAATTTAAATACAACAGTGAAAAAAATGGTGATTGTATAAGTATAATCAAAATGTATTACATCAAATGTAAATCAAAATTGGCATAAAAATGAATAATAGTGTTTGAATTGACTTCCTCATGCAAACGATATTTTTTAAGAGAATATGATTTTATTTTTAAAATTGCTAGCTATACTTAAACAGTTGTTGAACCAGACGATTTTCCTTATATCTACAATTTAAATATATCAGTGAAAAAAATAGTGATTGTATAATCAAAATGTATTGCATCAAATGTATATCAAATTCGCCATAATAGATGACTAATAAAGTTGGAAAAGACTTCTTCATTCACGCGATATTTTTGAAAAGAATATGATTTTAGCTTTCAAAAAAATCCACGTCACCGATGTCAGTCCCCAGAAAAAGTAGAAATTTTATGATGAGGAAATTTCCAATAAGATGATTACTTTCCGACATGTCATGTAAAATGCAATTTGTTCTCGTTTGGAACTGAGTAGGCAAATTGGAACGACTAATGGACCAAAAGCTGATTTCTTGATGAAACAAAGATATACTGTAAAAGACATTTTGACCCATGATTATTACATGAGGTTTTCTTTAGTGTTGTGGTGGCCGATGTGGTAACGTCTCTGACTGGTGAACGCCAGACTGGGGTTCGAGTCCTGCTCAAACTCGTTAGTTTTTTTGGACGCTGCAACCTCACCATGCTTGTAAGCTACGGATGTGGGGGTTTGGGAGAGCATATAGATTTATCTGCTGAGTCATCAACAGTCATATCCTGGCCCTCCTTGGTCCTAGCTTGAGTGGAGAGGTGGCTTGGGCGCTGATCATATATATGTATATATGGTCAGTCTCCAGGGCATGATCCTGCTCG
>NC_090744.1:127909802-127922302 GCF_036898095.1 Palaemon carinicauda | reverse complement strand
GTAAAAAACATTAATATGTATCCAGCTGTAATTATAGGATACCCATCTATGGGAAATCAAAACATTATCTTAGCTCCTGCCAAGCACGGCGTGTATATCAAAGGGAAATTCTGTAAGTCTTCTAATACCTTAAAATCAGTTTTGGATAAAAAGGAGACGACAAATATAACCGTAACGTACGTTGAAGAACCAGTAACTTGTCTCACTAATAAAGAAATAATATACGCGACCCAGCAGAATTCTCGTTCACCGTAATATCATCTTGCACGCAATCTATCGAACCAAACCTACCTTCAAATTTAATAGTGCAAATAAAGAAAACATTACCGGGATCTGAAATATTAATCCTTTCCGATACTTTGAAAACTAACGGATTGTCTGTCACACAAGCTATTTATACAGTAGGCTCACATCAACAATGTAATATCGAAGTCTGTAATCATTTAAACAACACTTTAGTAATTCACAAAAATCAACATAGCTTGGATGTAGAAGTTTATAAACATCGTATTCTTACCGTTGCTGAAATCAATCACTCTCAATCAGTTGCGGATGAATCCCTTTTGCGATCTATTAAAAATAAAATCAATAAGGACATTCAAGACGAAGAAATTCAGCAGAAAATTTTTGAACTTTTAACTAAATATCATGATGTTTTTTCCACTACGGATGGATCCTTAGGAAAAACAGATGTGATCGAGCATCAAATAAGGTTAAAGGACAAGCAGAAAATTATCTATGTACCCTCGTACAGACTCCCTATGAAATTCCAGAATGAAATAAATGATGAAGTAGGTAAAATGTTAGAGGAAGGAGTCATTAGAAAATCAAACAGCCCTTATAATTTTCCTTTAATAATTGTACCGAAAAAAGATCGAACATGGCGTATCTGCGTCGACTTTCGTCGTCTAAACGAGGAAACGATCCCTGATCGATTCCCAGTGCCATGTACTGACGATATTTTGTCTTTGTTAGGTCAGAATAAATATTTTACCAGTTTGGACTTACTTAAAGGCTTTCACCAGATATCATTAGAAGAAGATAGTATCCCATACACAGCCTTCAGCACAGCCAGGGGACATTATGAATTTTTACGGATGCCTTTTGGTTTACGTTGTGCTCCTATAACATTTACAAGAATGATTAACATAGTGTTTGGAGACTTGTTAGGGGATATATTGCATGCCTATATGGATGATCTTGTAATCTTTTCTAACACCTTAGAAGAACATCTACGTAAGTTAGAACTAGTACTACAGAGATTAAGACAACATAACTTAAGGGTAAAGATTAGTAAGTGTGAATTTTTCAAAACAGAATTAATATATTTGGGTTTCATGGTGTCAAGCCAAGGTCTTAAAGTAGTCCATGATAAGGTGTCGGCTATACGTAATTTTCCCATACCTACTAATGTTAAGGGAATACAGCAATTTCTGCGTTGTAGTGGATATTACAGGCGTTTTATATGCAACTATTCAATAATAGTCGCTCCTTTAACTGATCTTACGAAGAAGGGCGTAGATTTCATATGGTCTGAGCAACATCAACAGGCGTTTAATACTTTGAAAGATGAACTGTGTAGTTCTCCTATCTTAAAATTTCCTGACTTCGGTAAGGAATTCTTCATTGCAACAGACGCCTCAGACTTAGGAGTAGGAGGGGTATTGCTTCAGCAATATGATAAACAATTTTTCCCGATAGCTTTCTATTCTCGAAAATTGAGAACTTCCGAAAGTAAGTATGCAGTAATAGACAAGGAAGGGCTAGCTATTGTTAATTCGCTAGTGCATTTTAAGTTCATAATTTACGGTTATCCCGTTAAGGTTCTTACTGACCATAAACCACTAACAGAGTTCTTTAAAGGCTTCAACCACAGCCCTAAACGAACTCGGTGGCATTTGATCATTCAAGATTTTGGCGCAAGAATCGGGTATTTACCTGGGAAAGCAAATATCATTGCGGATGCATTATCACGCAACCCCGTGTCATCTTGTACGGAGCCTTTAGCTGAATTAATAGATATATCAACATCCATGCCTATTGTAAAAACAATATCTGAACAAGAAGATTTAGGCTGGAGCGATGAATTGTTACAGACTGAGCAAAGAAAAGATCAGAAAATAGAAACAATTATAAATGCTTTGAAAGGCAATCATAAGGAAAAGGAATATATAAAGTATAAGCAGCAGAATTATATAATCAAAGATAATATTCTGTGTAGGACTGTGACAAGGAAAACCCGCAATACACCACATGTAACTAACGACCAGGTAGGAGTACCAATCTCACTTATTTACACTGTCCTAAATTGGTTGCATTCAAATCCATTACATGGACACCCTGGGTTCTCATTAATGTCACAGAAAGCCAAATCATTGTTTTATTGGCATACAATGCTTACAGATATAAAATGACACATAGCTAATTGTCGCACATGTCAGGAAAACAAAGGGCATACGAAAACACCTGTCAGCCTAGAAGCTTATCCTGTGCCCAATCAACCCTTTGAAAGAATACATTTAGCTTTGTTAACAGGATTTTACGAGTCAGACAGAGGAAATAAGCACCTCTTAGTAATTATAGATGCTTTAACTCGATATACAGAACTAATAGCGCTTAAAACTAAAACTGCGATTGAATGCGCTAGGAAGTTTTACGAGTGTTACATTTGTAAACATGGAATTCCACACATGATAATCTCAGACTCGGGTGGTGAATTTAATAATCACTTTCTTACCTCATTGTGTGAATTCCTCAACATAAAGAAAATAAATACCATGATATATCACCCCGAGTCGAATGGGCTAGTGGAAAGAGCAAATAGGAAGATATTGAATATATTGAGGGTAACACTAGGGGGATCAGACCCCAACTGGGATATTGCAATACCGACGGCACTGAGTACTCTGAATCATTCATATCATATATCAATTAAAATGTCACCGCATGAAGCATTGTATGGTACCCCAGTTAGAACGCCTTTCCATGTATTAACGCCTACAACTAATCTATCAAATCCTTTAAAAGAATGTATAAATGCAAGTATAAGTCGATATGATATCCTTCGAAAGAATTTAGAAGAATCACAAATCATAATGAAAAGGAATCATGATAAAACAGCGAAACCAACTAAAACATATACCGTGGGTGATAACGTATATATTCAAATCAATGTACGGAAAGGGCTCAATTATAAACTAACACCTAAGTTTGAAGGCCCATTTAACATTTTGGAAACATTAACGGCCAATAGGTTTAGAGTTCAAAACGTTTCCCAACCCACGGATGAGAGAATAGTACCATTGGCTCACATAAGAAATTAAAAAGAAAAGAGAGGAAAAGAAGTGAGGGAAAATTTTTTTTATTTTATGTCATTAAAAGTTTTCTTTTTAATACAGGAGTAATTACATATATTTTTCTCGTTACAGGTTTCCAAGATGAATTTTTTGTTGTTGGGAGTGATATTGTTCACTCAGACATTTTTCTCGTGTGGGATGAGCTCTAAAACTAAAAGTATAAATTTTAAATATGGCACTATAGTTGAAAGACAAGAAGACATTTTTATTACACCAACCAACGTAATTGTAGAAGTGAATATGCAAGCAATTTTTCTTCAAGAGAATGATGTCACTAGCTTAAGAACCGCCATTTCAAGGTTTTCTGCCTCATTGGATGAGTTGCATAGAAGACATTTTCATTTGACTACAGAGAGTTTGCTTGGATCAACATTAAAAGTTGCAGAGATGCTATCTGGTGACTTGAAAAATAAGACTGACGAGACAGGATCTTTGGCTTATGACCTTTTGATGTGGACTGTAGGACACGAACATAAAGAAAGACGAAATCCGTTTATTTATGCTGCATTAAGCATCTTTGGGTCTGTTGCAAGTTTAGGTTTAGGAATTTCCAATCGTCTTAAAATTAGTAATCAAAATAAGAAAATTGAGTTCTTGACTCATGAAGATGAATTGATTATGTCAGAACTAAGGAATCAGTTAGCTTCAATCAATAAAATTATGGATTTGGTAAATGAACATTCAAATAATATCGTTCAAATTATGGAAGTACAGGATTTGTTGGCAACATTAATGTATTATGATTCAAAGATAGATCACATACATAACAGAATTGCACATTTCATTGAGAAATCCAAGGATTATGTAGAAGCTATCACGTTAGCAACTAAAGGTGTATTGTCGCCCCATTTGTTGCCTATAAGTTACTTAAAGTTAATTCTGGAGAACGGAAGGGATAAACTAGGCTATGTTCCTTTGTTAGACGAACATAGGTTAGAATTTTATTACAGCCTAATTACAGTAAACGTAAATAATAACAAGATTATGATTACAATTCCCTTTGATTCTTCTGATGCCTGGCAATCTTACAGGATATCACCATTTCCGACTTTCATGACGAATCACTCAAATCCAGTAATATCCAGTTTGACAGGACACGTATTGATTTCCCCAGACAAGGAAACATATACGGTCATTAAAGACTTAAATCAATTAACTCACTGTTCAGACGCAATGGATAGAAAAATATGTACAGCTGACTCATTTGAATTCCATAAAAACTTAATGGATTCATGCGAGTTAGGTATAGTGCTAGACGGTGCTCTCTCCCATACAAGTGAAAATTGTCTGGATAAGCTTTATCCCTTTGACAATAATGAGTTCAATTGCAGACTGAACAATGGCTCGTGGATACGATACGACAAGGACGGCTTCAATGTATCATGCCCTGACGGATCCACGTCCTTCACACACATCTTCGTCGCAGCAGATGGTTGTATCGGGACTTCCCCTAATTCCATGGTGACTGGTCTACGGACACTCATCAGAGAACGAGCCTACTTCGCGAACTTTACGTGGACCTCTACAATGCCAGCACTCCCTCTCCCGTATAATAGACATGTGGCAAAGCGGTTGTTGAAGCTTACCGAAAGGGACCACCTGTCACCGACTTATAAGGAAATCCTTCACCACATACTACTAGCAGGTCTGGCGTTCAGAGTGGTGATATTTATCGCCGTGAACATCCTTGTTTGGCGTAGGTTACGGCACAGCATGCAGCTACAAAGGAACGTTTCGCCTAGTCCCGACAATACTCCATACTTGATTCAGTTTAAAGCCGTTTGAGTGGCCACCTCATTCGCTAAAGGAGTAAATTGTCGGGAAGTGTTTGTAAGAAAAGCTGTTAGTACGATAGTAATATGTAATTGAAGAAATTTTCTACATTTGCATTGTTAAAAATACATTTAAAACAACATTAAAAAAAAAAAAAAAAAAAAGATATAAATCATTTTTTCTCTCGGCATCTAATAAAAATATATAAGTCGGAATGTTAAAAAGAAAAGAGAAAAAAAAATTTATAACAGAATCTATGGGCCTCTAATAAAATTTATCAGCCCTATATATAAATATATATATATATATGTACGAAACCGTGGTACGTGTACGTACCAGGAATTCGTGTTTGTGCACTACAAAATTGAGTATTATGTTAATATGTTTCTGACAAAGGTAACAATTATTCTTTAACAAGTTACCGAATCATATGTAAGTCAGTAGTTTTTTTTTGGTACCATATAATCATTTGCTAGCAATGTACCATATATATGATCTTTATTTTATCATGCATTTTTCTTTTTGCTTTGGTAATATCTTTTTCATATGCATTATTGTTATTATTTTTTAATGTGCCTATTTGGACATTCGTCCTCGGTTGATTATGGCTAAAGTTAAACAAAGAATAATACATATGTCCAGTCACACCTAGTAACCATGTTTTGGCTTGTTGTTAAATTTTTGTGAAAAAATTGAGATAGCTGGCCGAGCTTATGTAATAATTAGAATAGTTAATATTGCATGTTTAAAACACATGACGTAATATGTCATGTTGGAGGAAGGTGCTAGCCGTGGGACTTGCTGTAGTCATTCAAATCATAAACAGGACGTACAATGCAACCTCGACAATGTGACATTTTTCTGAACTGTCAACACATTGTCTCAGCGTGTGAAAGTTTGTGACGTCACCGGATGCAGGTGTCTTCCGAGTTTATGACGAAACTTATATAAACTAAGCATACGATATCTGTGATATCGATAAGTTAGTCAGTTCATATCTATACTTCACCAGAATTGGTCATCTGACCAACCTAGCTTCCTCCAGTGATGGAGATGTTTAACTCTGTTGTTTTTATAGAATAAATACTTTAAAGCTACTAAGATGTATTCTGTTATCCAGTTACACACATCTGAAACAACACATACTCAATGTGTGCTTATAACAGTAGCACACCAATAAATGGTGGCAGCGGTTAAACTCTAAGAATTAGAGAAAGATCTTCAAGACTTCAAAATAAAAGCTGTAAAACGAGAGAAAGATCTTCAAGACTTCAAAATAAAAGCTGTAAAACCAGAGAAAGATCTTCAAGACTTCAAAATAAAAGCTGTAAAACCTGAGAAAGATCTTCAAGAACTCAACATTATCTACATGAATCTACAATTTTGACTAAGTGTAATAGTCCATCGAAACAGTTAACATTAACAAATGTTATGAATACCAGTTACACACATCTGAAACAACACATACTCAATGTGTGCTTATAACAGTAGCACACCAATATATATATATATATATATATATATATATATATATATATATATATATATATATATATATATATATATATATATATATTTCTGAGTGGGGATACCTGTACTTGGTGAAAGGGTTTGTGTATCACCATGATCAGCCAGGTGGTAAGAGTCAGGGCCACCCATACTAGGTTGGTTTGTTTTGAGCGATCAAGAAAGTCTCGCATCATCACCAACCTGGAGTGGCTTACATGGTGTTGAAAAATGGCCAAACCCCAGACATGAATAAAAACATGACTGAGGCCTTTGTCCTGCAGTGGACAAAACATATATATATATATATATATATATATATATATATATATATATATATATATATATATATATATATATACATATATATATATATATATAAATATATATGTATGTATATCTATCTATCTATCTATATATATATATATATATACATAGATATGTGTATGTATATATATCTATATATATATATATAGATATATATACATATGTATATATATATTCATATGTCTATATATAACATAATTATATATAACATTACTTATTACCAATTATCTAAAGCCATTTATCATTTAACTATCTAATTGAGTCCAGAATCTATTCTAATCAGAGACATAAATTTCTTGTAGAAAAGATCTCTCTCTCTCTCTCTCTCTCTCTCTCTCTCTCTCTCTCTCTCTCTCTCTCTCTCCTCCAAAACAGAAATGAAAAAGACCACAATGTTTAAAATCATCTGATAAAAGTAGACATTTCCCTTTTAGCCGAGAGGAAAAACTTCCCATTAAATTATGATACTAAAATATCACAACGTGGCTAAATCCAAAAACTCCACACCGCAACTTTTGGAAGGTTTTCCCTTTTTTCCCACCAAAAAGGAATTTCCTTCCTCTACATAGATGAATTATGTAACAGCAGGAAATTCAAGCGAGAAAGCCAAAAGTCTCGGACACAAAATGAGTACTATTGTCGGTGGTGGCTTATTCGATAGGTATGAGGGTCTAGTAAACTTTTTTCAATCATAATGGGCTGAGATAATATGTTTGCATTAATACATATATCCATACATACATAGATATCCACACACATTATATAGCGATGGCCGATTACTACAAGTTGGTAGCCCTGTTCTGATAGACACAGCCAGGCCTGCCAACTCTCCCACAACAGCAGCGGTTGATTGAATGTTTACCTGCAACTCTTGCATTAAGGGTTCCAGCTGCTCGCATTTCTCTATTTTCTTTAAAATGATTTCCTCTTACATAAGATGATAATTTTCATGATGCATATGAGAAAAAAATTAAAAAAAAAACAATTACATAAATAGTAGGTTGGCCAGGGCACCTGCCACCCGTTGAGATACTACCACTAGCGAAGGTACTTTGACCGACCAGAGAGTACTACATTGTATCACTTTCTGGTTATGGCTCATTTTTCCCATGCCTACCCATACACCGAATAGTCTGGCCTATTATTTCCGCATTCTTCCCCGTCCGTATACACCTGCTATCACTGAGATTACCAAACAATCTTCTTAGCTCAAGGGGATAACTACTGCCATGTAATTGTTTAGTTGATACTTTCCACTTTGTAAAGGTAGAAGAGACTCTTTAGCTATGTCAAGCGGATCTTCTAGGTGAAGGACACTATACAAAGTAGGCTACTACTTTATCAAATGATGGTGCATAATATCTTTAGTTTTGAATAATAACACATGTGGGAATTAGAATATTATAATGACAAGGAAGAATAGTTTCATTTCATTAGACAGATTGATGGCTTTCTGACATATAAGGTCATTTACTCCGATATCGTTTATTATAAATAAAGAATAAATGGAAATTCAATTTGAAATCATAAAAGCGAAGATGTCCCTATAAAAGTTGAACGGCTTTCAGAAGACCAACTTCTGAAATAGATCTAGAAATACTGCTAGCATAGTACAACACATGCTCTCCAAGAATCTTGGCAAGGATGAACCTACCATCCTCACCTCGGGCCTCAAACAGATAAACATTTCTTAAGGTGCTAAATGTGGGGCATTCCGTCAACAAATGCCTCGCTGTCAGGTCACCAAATAGTCCTCGGAATATGGCTGGTGTTAGCCAGTCATCAGAAACTTTTCTGTCAACCGAGTGTGACCAATACGGAGACGACAGAGACAGAAATGTATATAGCATGTAGGGTAGGGGAGGTGATATAGTTTATAAGTTTGGCTTCCGAATTTTTCAAAGTTGCTTAAATAATGAAGAAATTAGGAAAGAATTCCATTAATATCCTTAATATTTCAATATAAATAACTTACCAAACCCATTTTCTACAGAATACAAAATTATATTTTTACCAAAGATACCCCAAGAAACTATACATCAAATATTTCAACTTTTCATATAAAAAATTCTCATTTAATCATCTATGGAGAGAGAGAGAGAGAGAGAGAGAGAGAGAGAGAGAGAGAGAGAGAGAGAGAGAGAGAGAGAGTTTTCATCACTGAGTACATGTTAATCACTAATGGGCAGATGTACATAAGAAGTCCCGTATGAAATTGGGTCTAATTGAAAGTTGGAAGGCCAAGTAATTATCATTTGGGGTTCCCTTAAAGAAAAGAAATATTCTCCTAATTATGGTGTTATTCTTCATCCCATAAGTAATGAACAAACCAAATAGAATTCTTTGCAAAGCGGCACCTTTCTTTCCAGAGCATTCTATTCACCGACCAAAAAAGCGCAAACATGTTTTCCCGATTTGAGAAATTTTTAATTACGAATAAAGTATGAATGCATTCGGTCTCCCTTTGCGTGATCGGCGTCAATGACCTTCGATGTCAGGATGCCAGAGAACTTCAAATCATTCATTCATTCTCCCTTCGTGAATATGAATTATCAAGATATGTTTAAAGGTTTAAAGGTCGTTCATAAATGGCAGAGGCAAAGGACAATGCCCTAGAGACTGACCATATATACTTATGATCAACGCCTAAGCCCCATTTCCACCCAAGCTAAGACCATGAAGGCCCAGACAATGGCTGCTGATGACTCAGCCGGTAGACCTATACCTCCTCAGCTCAAAAGGATGGTCAGGTTGCTGATACAACAAGAAACTATCAAGCTTGAGCGGGGCTCGAACCGAACTGAGATCGGTCATTTTGGCACTCGACAATATGGCTCTCGTTCAATCGATGACTTACATGAAGAGTAAATAGTTGAAAGTATGATTACTTCAAAAGTGCTTTTTGTAGGCTGAACTGACAGGAGTCCGAACTACACGACAGTTCCTTCAGAAGCTGTAACTGAACCCACACACACACACCTCTGTAACTTATCCAGTTTTCAAAAGTTGAAACTTGCAGCGAATGTTTCAATGTTGAAAAAGGCTTACATTTACCTTTTTTATAGTTTATAAAAAGATATATCTCTTTTAAAGTTGTTACTGTCCTTAAAATAATTTGTTTAATTGTTCATTACTTCTCTAGTATTTTTTTTCCTTATTTCCTTTCTTCCCTTGGCTGTTTTTCCTTATTGTAACCCTTGAGCTTATAGCGTCCTGCTTTTCCAACTAGTATTGTAACTTGGCTTGTAATAATAATAATAATAATAATAATAATAATAATAATAATAATAATAATCAATTACCTCTACCTACTTACCTCCTGCCCAAATCCCCCTCTTCCTCTTAGTCCTTTCATCTCTCCTACTTAGCCCAGCGAAACTTTATTTGGCTGTCAAAAGTTCAACAAAGAAAATGAGGGAGAGAGATGGATGAGGATTACCCTGAAGAGAACCTCCCATTTGGAGGATATGCATTTGTTTTGAAGGAGCCACAACCACTCTAGTCTAGTTTTTTTTTTCTTCTTCTTAACTATATTTCTCTAACCACCAATGGTTGATTAACGACTAATTGCCAAATTCATTATTTATTAACAGAGCCAGTTCTAGTTTTTGGAAATGTGGATATTTGATCCGTAGAGTCATGGCCGAGATGTGAACGATATTTATATTTTTTTAATCGTACAACAACTCTGGCTATAGCTGGAATTCAAGGATTGATTATACGCTATTAATAATAGAATCACCCTTATATAATAAAGAGAGCATGTCTGGTTATACATACATACATACATACATATATATATATATATATATATATACATACATACATATATATATATGTATATATATATATATATATATACATGTGCATATATGCATACATATACACACACACACATATATATATGTGTATATGCATATGTATGCACATATCTTTCCGGTCACGCTCAGCTCTTCCAGTCCCTCGGATAAGGGGAAGAGTTATTCTTACCCTGGTGAAAGGGGGGGGGGGTGCGTGTGTGTGCATATCTATCTAAATATTTTGCTGTCATTTCTAAAAGGTTACGTACACTTGTTAATGATAATTACATAAAACTAAGCATGCACGAGTCTCGCGCAAGCTTTTGGTATTATGACCATAAACTGCCAGTACATAGAAAAGATTAACGTGCTGAAATACATAATACATAGATATGTTTCCATTGGAACTAAACAAATATTTGTATGAACTCAACATTTTCAGCCAGGCAATACAGTCAGTCCAAAGAGAATCTGATCTACTTAGGAAGCTTCACTTATAAGTTGGGAGAATAATATTCATAACTTCCTAACGGTTTAATGGATTGATATGTAGTGGTATTTAGTTCATTTATATCTAGCCTTTGATATTTGAATTGTCGAATAAATTTTGAAATGAATCTGCTAAAGCAAGAAAACACAAATTATTGTTTCTTTTAAATTTCTTTTTTTTAAAGCTTAGCTAACATTGATATTAATGAGAGAGAGAGAGAGAGAGAGAGAGAGAGAGAGAGAGAGAGAGAGAGAGGGGGGGGAATATCATAAACCAATTCTATTGATATTTGTAATATTTCAAATTTCAAACTAACACTAACACGAGAGAGAGAGAGAGAGAGAGAGAGAGAGAGAGAGAGAGAAAATAAAATATCATACACCACTTCTATTGATATTTATAAAATTTCAAATTTCAAACTAACATTAACACGAGAGAGAGAGAGAGAGAGAGAGAGAGAGAGAGATCTAAATGTATAACAGAAAAATAAAACCTCATAGACCAATATCATAGAAATTGGTAAAAATTTATAGCTCAAACTAACTAACACTGATTAGAGAGAGAGAGAGAGAGAGAGAGAGAGAGAGAGAGAGAGAGAGAGACATAACCGAAAAGAAATACAGTAAAACGTAATAAACCAATTCCAATGAAATTGGTAAAAATTTGAATCTCAAACTAACACTAGTAAGAGAGAGAGAGAGAGAGAGAGAGAGAGAGAGAGAGAGAGAGAGAGAGAAATAGCTGCTGATCACGTGAGTGACGCGTGAAAAAAGTCATTTACCATGAAAACATGATCACTTGGACGTACATGCGTGTTTACAAACAATATCTCACTAACTTTAACTTTGGAAGTACAGGTTAACCCAAATTACCCAGAAGAATTTCCTTTACAAAGTCAAGACTTCGGTTTTACCACTATTTAAGACGAATGGTGTGGAAGATTTAAATATTTCTCTTATCTATATAGAAATGAAACTATAAGAGAGATTACTCAAGTGCCACATGTGGATGAGATCACGGTGAGGGGTAGATGGAGATGATTTGGATATGTTCTTCGCACACCCAAAGAAAGATTAATTCACCAAACGTTCAGCTGGACCCACAAGACACTAGAAGAGTTGGAAGATCCAGACCTACATGGCTGAACCTATGAAGCGTGAATAAGATGATGAGTGGAGAAGTATTGATTTATAAGCTCAAGATACAAACGACTGGCGAAATCTAACTGACGCGTAAGAAGAGATGATG
>NC_090744.1:127902302-127904802 GCF_036898095.1 Palaemon carinicauda | reverse complement strand
ATTTAAACAAATATAAATATAAATCAACAAATAGATATAAATACATATAAACAAATATAAATATAAATCAACAAATAAATATAAACAGGATATCATATCATTTAGCGCTTATTTCATCATATAAAAAAAAAATTCATAGAATATTTTATTTTTTGTCACACTTATACTTTGATGCTACTAAATTGTTTTCAATATACCTTTACATTCATATACAAAATGGATAATTCATATTACAATGACGTCAAAATAGAAGAGTACCAATATTTCTTACTTTATCGAAATAACATTTGCAATTCTTCATGTACCAAAAATGAACGTAAATGTTAAGAACATTTCTACTTGGCATAATGGAAGGAATATTCTTTTTATGTGGTACGATTTATGCCATTAGTATTTGCATATTCAATAGTACATTAAGGTCGTTGTTGTAAATATATTTTTTTTTCATTTTTAATGTATTGCAAACCACTGACTCCCATTTATGAGTAAACATTATGTCAAAGGGAAAGTTATTAATATTAAAGTTATACAACGATGGGTATAAAAATGAGGGTAAATATGCCTTACTTTGTAACGAATTACCCTTTATATTCTTACATTTTGGATAAAATAAAATAACGATTAACAATAATGTAATTATTAATACATCCTAATAAATATCATATATCTCAATATATTTTAAATACAATATTCTTAAGAATTATTTTAATAACATTTCAGTTACCATGGCAACGGCCAAACTGGTTCAAGCACTGAGATGGCCTGGTGGTAGCGTCCTTGCCTGGTGATTGCCAGATTAGAGTTCCAGTCCTGCTCAAACTCGTTAGTTCATTTGGTCGCTGTAACCTCACCGTCCTTGTGAGCTAAGGATGGAGGGTTTGGGGGAGCCTATAGGTCTATCTGTTGAGTCATCAGCAGCCACTGCCTGACCCTCTTTGATCCTAGCTTGGGTGGAGAGGGGGCTTAAGCGCTGGACATATGCAATATGGTCAGTCCCTAGAGCATTGTCCTGCTTGATAGGGCAATGTCACTGTCCTTTCCCTCTGCCATTCATGTGCGGCCTTTAAAACCTTTGAAGAGTAAGCATTGATCGGTAGAATCCTTGTGTGGGATGGTTGTTTAAATTTGCTTTTAGTATAATGCAGTGATTTAATACTTTTATGATGACAAATACAGAAAGCGTGTTAAAAAGGACTACAGCTCAGATTGCATACTGTCCTTTTCCTATTCAAATGGGATAATAACTGGAAAAGTCAACGTATAGGAAGGCAGAGTTAAAACACTGTCGAGTTTCAAGGTCTGTGAGCTCCTGAAGCGGTCGTTGTGACCTAACACGTGGTAATTTGACGTCAGACTTCGGCTCCCTGCCTGGTGATTAGCCTAAAGAGGGTTCGAGACCCGCTCAAACTCGTTAGTTCAATTCGTGTCTGCAACCTCACCATCCTTGTGAGCTAAAGATAGGGAGTTTGGTGGAACCAATAGGTCTAGCTGCTGAGTCATCAACAGCCATTTCCTGACTCTCCCTGCTCCTAGCTTGAGTGGAGAGTGAGTCTAGGTACTGATCATATGTATATATGGTCAATCTCTAGTGCATCGCCATGCTTGCTTGGGCAATGTCACTGCTCCTTACCTATACCATTCATGAGTGACCTTTAAAACATAAACTTGAAGTTTATGGGGATGGATTTAACTCAACTGGTTTATCATTAATTTGAGCTCAAAAAGATTTGGAGAAATAATGTTACATTCATTAATTCAACGGGCAGTTTTTCCTTAGGAGGTACACTAATGCTGTATGTTTTGAATGACGAACTAAATTTGCAGATATAGACTGGCACAGAAAGACCATAACCAGATGGGAGTGTAAGGACATATCTTAGGCCTTTGTCCTGCAGTGGACTATCAACGGCTGATGATATATATATATATATATATATATATATATAGAGAGAGAGAGAGAGAGAGAGAGAGAGAGAGAGAGAGAGAGAGAGAGAGATTATAATTTAATCTTAAGGTAATACATAATCTCTAAACTCTATTTCAGCCAATAAATAAAAATGTATTTTTTTCCTACATATTGTAAGTTTTAATTTTTGTTTTACGCTAAAATATTAGTAATAGAAATTTTAAAAGTTACGCTTAATAATTCTATTATGTTATTATGTAATCTTGAAATTTTATATGAAATATGCTTATAACAATTATGGTTTTCGAGAAAATTTTAAATATTTAAGATAAGATAAAACAAATAGGTGAGATGCAGTCTTCTGTAAAAAAAAAAAAAAAAAAAAAAAAAATTGCATGACTTTTTAGAAATATTTTTCAAATTCTTTATAACAATTCCTTTTTTTAGTAAAAAAAAAACTCCAAAACATAACATTGAAAAAATAAAGTATTGCTGTGTAACGAATATCTAAAATACAGAATGTAAAAAATAACCGCAACTGTAAATTAGGAAAAAATACTTAGCCTACTGCTAGGGAAATCAACTTTAATACTT
>NC_090744.1:127889283-127896783 GCF_036898095.1 Palaemon carinicauda | reverse complement strand
CTGCAGTGAACTAGTAACAGCTGAAGATGAGGATAATGAATATTCCAACTGCATATTCAAATGACTTTCTGAATTGAATGTGTAAAAGTAATACAGAAATGTATATTGCGAAAAGCATCCCATTACATAAGAGAGTTATTGAATGGTAATACCAAAACAAAGTTATGTCACGAGAACTCCATACTAATATATAAGATATTACAATTTCTAAAATTAGAAATATGCCTAAAGGGTGAATAATCAACACAATATTAATCAGAAGAAATTTTGGAACAAATCAAGTACATCAGAGAGAGAGAGAGAGAGAGAGAGAGAGAGAGAGAGAGAGAGAGAGCTATTTATTACATGAGAAAGAAATCTGGACTACAACCAATATTTCTAATGTCAGAGAGAGAGCGAGAGAGAGAGAGAGAGAGAGAGAGAGAGAGAGAGAGAGAGAGCAGCCAAGATATTGCGGACTTGAGAATTTCCATTTGATTAACAAAGTTAGACGATTTGGTCGAATATCCCCAACAGTATTCGAGTTTTCGAAGAACAAGGCTGCCTCCACCCATATCATAACCCAACTTCTATTTATTTCCGGATTTGGCTCTAGAACAAAATTTTCTTATTACGAGTAATATTGAAGTGGTGACATAATACTGTAATAAGGTAGTAGGTTGGCCATAGCACCAGCCGCCCGTTGAGATACTACCACTAGAGAGGTATTGGATTCTTTGACTGACCAGACAGTAATGCATTGGATCCCTCTCTCTGGTCACGGCTTATTTTTTCTTTGCCTACACTTACACAGAATAGTTTGACCTATTCCTTACATATTCTCGTCTTTCCTCATACATCTGACAACAATGAGATACTTAACACATCTTCACCTAAGGGGTTAATTACTGTACTGCAATTTGTTCAGTGTACTTTCCTCTTGGTAAGGGTAGAAGAGACTCTTTAGCTGTGGTAAGCAGCTCTTCTAGGAGAAGGACACTCCAAAATTAAACCACTGTTCTCTAGTCTTGGGTAGTGCCATAGCCTCTGTACCATGGTCTTCCACTGTCTTGGGTTGGAATTCTCTTGCTTGAGGGTACACTCAGGCACACTATTCTATCTTATTTTTTTTTTCTTCCTCTTGTTTTTTTGAAATGGTGTGTTGGGCAGGCTTAATAGAAGGGCCATGGATGCCTGGTGGTTTATCAAGAGGTTGTCTTTTCCTTTTTCTGATTATTTTTCTTCTCAAAACCATCCTTACTGTCCTCCCTTCAGTTGAAGTGGCTATCCTGGAGGGTATTTAGCCTTGCATGGTGTATCGGCTCCTCCATGTTGACCAGTTTTTCCGACTTTTTACTATAGTCTATGGGTATCATCAATCACTTTGTTTATAATTCTGTACGTATTGTTTTTGTTATAATTCTTGTTAATCTAGTTTTTAAGTATGCTGTCTCTTTTTTATTTCTATTAATTCTTATGCTGTCTGGAGACATTGAGCGAAATCCGGGACCAGTACGTCCTAGATTTCGTCAATGTCGTCTTCTGTATTGCAATATTCGTGGTCTTCATGCAAATATCCAAGACCTTACAGTTGCGTCCAGACAGTATGATATTCTTTTGTGCTCAGAAACTTTGGTTTCTAATATGAGGCACTCATCTGAGCTCCTTATAACTGGTTTTAAGAAGCCAATAATGTTGAAACGTGATGCCATCCCTAGGGCCAGGGGAATGGCGGTGTATATTAGGACCGAGTACCCTGCTTCTCATAAGTCCTGCTATCAATGTGGATGTCATGAGATTCAGGTAATAAAAGTTTGTGGCAGGCATAACAACTTTTATTTGTGTTCGATCTACCGGAATCCAGACATAGATGATTCTATCTTCGATTGTCTTCTTACCATTATGGCTAAGATACAAGAAGATGATAGGAAGGCTTCTTTTGTCTTTGTTGGTGATTTTAATGCTCACCATAGGGAGTGGTTAAGTTCTATCTCTCCTACCGATCGCCATGGCTTAAGAGCTTTAGACTTTGCCTCTGAATCAGGCTGTGAGCAAATCATAAATGAAGCTACTCACAGGTCTGGTAATTGCTTGGACCTCGTATACACTGACTCCCCTGGCGTTATAACTAGTAAGGTTGGTTCTCCAGTCGGGACATCTGATCATGCCTTGATTTCATTATTAGTGAAGACTGAGCAGCCTGTCCCTGATATATCATATTCTTGTAAAATTTATATGAAATCTCAAGAAGACTGGAATGGGATTTTACATGATCTTTTGTGCTTGAATTGGTCACAATTATATAATAGTGTAGATCCTGTTGTCCCTTTGAATGAGAATCTAGTCAACATAATTGATAGGCGTATCCCTTCTCGTGTGCTAAGGTATCGAGTGAAGGACAAACCGTGGTTCAATGATGATTGTAGACGTGCTTATTTGGAGAAACAGGAGGCCTATCATCTTTGGAAGGGGATCAGATCAGATTTGACCTGGAACAACTATACTCAGCTTCGAGCTTTTGCTCAGAGAGTTTATGCCTCAACTGAAAAGGAGTACAATTTAACCATAAAAGAAACACTTTCTGGTACAACTCAGGAACATAAATGGTGGTCTACCCTTAAATCTGCACTCTTTGGTGTAGATGCAACAGTTCCTCCTTTACTTAAACCAGATGGCTCAGTCACTCACTGTCCAAAGGAAAAGGCAACCCTTTTGGCTGATGTTTTTGACAGTAAACAGAGTAATGAAAAACTTGAACTTCCTCATTCCTGTTTTCCTGAGGCTAAACTAACTAGTTTAGCTTTTCGATCTCGTGAGATTAAAGCTCTGTTGATGGACCTTGATGCTTATGGAGGTGTAGACCCAAATGGTATTTTTCCTTTGTTTTTTATAAAGACAGCAGATTTCTTAGCTCCAAAGTTATCTGTTATTTTGCGCAAGTTAGCAAGAAGAGGAGCTTTTAGCACTAGTTGGAGAATTGGTAATGTTACTCCTCTATGTAAATGTGTTTGTGGTAGCTCAAGTCCCACTGATTACCGCCCAATTTCCATAACTCCCATATTATCTAAAGTTTTTGAACGTGTTCTGGCAAAACGTCTTAATAGGTTTGCTGAAGGTAATCATCTACTCCCTAGTTTGCAATTTGGTTTTCGTAAAGGCCTTGGAGCATGTGATGCCCTTCTTACAATCTCCAATGCTGTACAGAAATCCCTTGATTGTGGTCGGGAAGTTCGTATGATTGGCCTTGATTTTAGTGCTGCCTTTGACCGTGTTAATCATGAGGCCCTTGTTTTCAAACTGAAACAGTTGGGAGTGGGTGGGTTGTTTCTTAGCATTATTATTGATTTTTTAAGTAATAGATCTCAAAGAGTTGTTGTTGATGGGCACCATAGTGATTATAGGAATGTGATATCCGGTGTTCCACAGGGTAGTGTTCTTGGCCCATTACTTTTCATACTATATACACATGGCATGTGGTTTGGCCTAGAAAACAAGCTTGTTGCATATGCAGATGATGCTACTCTCTTTGCATCAATTCCATCCCCTGAATGTAGATCTAGGGTTGGTGAATCCCTTAATAGAGATTTAGCTAGAATTAGTGCATGGTGCAAATTATGGGGTATGAAGTTGAATCCTAACAAAACTCAAAGTATGATTGTAAGTAGGTCAAGGACGGTGGCTCCTCAACATCCGGATCTCAGTATTGATAATGTTTCTTTAAATATGTATGACTCTTTCAAAATTTTAGGTGTGATTCTCGACAGTAAATTTACTTTTGAGAAACATATAAGGTCTCTGTCTTCTTCAATTGCACAAAAAATAGGCTTATTGAGAAAGTCTTTCAAGATTTTTGGTGATCAATCTATTCTGAGGAAGTGTTTTAATTCTTTCATTCTACCTTGTTTTGAGTATTGTTCTCCTGTTTGGTCTTCAGCTGCTGATTCTCATCTTAATTTGTTGGACAGAAACTTACGGTCTATTAAATTTCTTATTCCTGATCTAGATATTAATCTCTGGCACCGTCGTTCAATTAGTTCATTATGCATGTTGCATAAGATTTTTCATAACTCTGACCATCCTTTACATTCAGATCTCCCTGGACAATTCTATCCTGTTCGTAATACTAGGCAGGCAGTTAATTCTAATAGCCAGGCCTTCTCCATCACGAGACTCAATACTACGCAGTACTCTAGAAGTTTTATTCCAGTTGTTACCAAGTTGTGGAATGATCTTCCTAATCGGGTGGTTGAATCAGTAGAACTTCAAAAGTTCAAAGTTGGAGCAAATGCTTTTTTGTTGACCAGGCGGACATGAGTCTTTTTATAGTTTATTTATGACATATTTGTTTTTGATGCTGTTAATAGTTTATATATGACATGTCTGTTTTGACGTTGTTTTTGTTTTTAGAATGATTTATTGTTAATTTGTTCTCTTCATTTATTTATTTCCTTATTTCCTTTCCTCACTGGGCTATTTTTCCCTGTTGGAGCCCCTGGGCTTATAGCATCTTGCTTTTCCAACTAGGGTTGTAGCTTGGATAGTAATAATAATAATAATAATAATAAGCATATATTATAGTGTGTATATATATATATATATATATATATATATATATATATATATATATATATATATATATATATATATATATATATATATATATATATATATATATACTGAATATATAAACTTCCCACAAAAGTAACACCAGAGCATATGGGCATATCTTTATACACTTATACATACATATGTATAATAGGGTAGATCCGAAAGATATCACCCAGATCTCGATGTTATCATTGCTTTAAAAAAAATCCCCCCTGACATTTCATAATTATAATTAACTCCCATAAAAGGGGGAGTTTCCTTGTAACTGCCTACATGCAGTGTAACATCCAGTGTCTTTCAAACTCCCTTTTTCTAAAATCCTTTAAAAGAAATACATCTAGTTTCCCCCCATTGTCCAAATTAAGCGAATTTCAACAGTCACTTCTATTTGTCCAACCTGCACTTTGCATCCTTATCCAGTTTCCTGTTTTCATTTACCATTCGTTAATTCTGTTTATTTGCATTCACAAAATCACTTGACGAGAGAAAGATTTCAAATGTTTGGGTATGAATATTTTGTTTTCATCAATATATTGTCTTTTTTTCGCAGTATTGCTTGTTATCATATTATTTTGAAGGACAAATGGTAATCATATCTATCTATCTATCTATCTATCTATATATATATATATATATATATATATATATATATATATATATATATATTTATATATATATATATATATATATATGTAAATATACATGTATATATATATATATATATATATATATATATATATATATATATATATATATATATATATATATATATATATGTAAATATACATGTATATATATATATATATATATATATATATATATATATATATATACATATATATATATATATATATATATATATATATATATATATATAATTTATATACATGTGTGTATATATATTCTATGTATACAAAAAAATTAGCAAAGGGAATTAGCATCAAATTAATTCCAATTTACATTAAAATTCATCATAAAATAAAAGTTAGTGACAAAATGAATGTGGGTTTCCGCGTAATTTAGAGAAATGTTTGGTAGCTTTCCTTCTCTTATAAGAGGATTCATAAACATAAACAATAAAGCACAACCTTATGTGCCAAAGTCACGACAACACAAAATATCAATAATTCCAGAGTGTAAAGTTCAAGATTAAGTTATTATAAAAAAAAAAAAAAAAATATGATGCCTAAATGACGTAGATGTTTTCTTATTACGTTCATGTATTGCATACACGCTGTACATAGATGTATATATAAATATTATATATATATATATATATATATATATATATATATATATATATATATATATATATATATATATATATATATATATATATATATATATATATATATGTATGAGTGTGTATATATATGTCTACACACACACACACACACATATATATATATACATATATATATATATATATATATATATATATATATATATATATATATATATATATATATATATATATATATATATGCATACATATCAATTACCTTAACTCTTTTAATATGAAAACAACATTGACTGGCATTATTTCAATATTCATCATATTGTTTGAGACTATAGACCATTTACGTAACTATTTAAAAAGGACACAATATCGCTACGGTCTGACAGCCACTTAATTTCTTATTTACCATTTGTAAGCAAGGCAAGTGTCGAAATAAGGTATGCCAGTCCTGATCATACATTATGCCATCCATATATGTATGACGAAGTATGACTTCTCTCAGTTTTATGGTATGGTATGCCTGTTTTTTATTTTGTTTTTTCTTTTTGGCCGGCACATAAGCTCTTTTATTATAAAAGATATGAAAAAGACTGCTTTATAGAACACAATAATCTCTTGACAAAAGAGTAAATATGAAGTAAACATGAATAAGGATAAGGAGAAATTATTCAAACCAAATCTCAAAAGAATTAATTCATAATATAAAGAAAAATAAATTCAGCTCTTATTTTATATAAAAAACAGAAATTCTTAAAATATCTTATTTTCGGTCACACTTATATTTATGAGCCCTCCCAAATACCTTTCAATATACCTTTCCATTCATATACAAAAGGGACAATTTATATTACATTGCCGTCAAAATAAGAGAGTACCAATATTTCTTACCTTATCGAAATAACATTTGCAATTCTTCATGTACCAAAACTGAAAGTAAATGTCAAGAACATTTCCACTTGGTATAATGGAAGGAACATTCTATTCATGTGAAAGATTTTTGCCATTAGTATTTGCATATTCAATTGTACATTAAGGTCATTGTTGAGAATATATTTTTGTTTCATTTTTAATGTATTGCAAACCACTGACTGCCATTTATGAGTAAACATTATGTCAAAATGGAAAGTTATTAATTTCAAAGTTATACAACATTGGGAATGAAAATGATTGCAAATGTGTCTTACTTGGTAACGAATTACCCTTTATATTCTTGCATTTGGATGAAATAACGATTAACAATGTAATTATTCATAGATCAAAATAAATATCATACATCTCAATAGTTTAAATAACGTTATTCTTAAGAATTACTTTAATAACATTTTAGATTTGTTGTGACGTCAGTTACCATGGCAACGCCAAACTGGTTCAAGCATTGTGGTGGACTGGTGGTAGCGTCCTTGCCTGGTGATTGCCAGACTGGGGGTTCGAGTCCCGTCCAAACTCGTTAGTTCATTTGGTCGCTGTAACCTCACCGTCCTTGTGAGCTAAGGATGGGGGGGAGGAAGCCTGTAGGTCTATCTGCTGAGTCATCAACTGCCATTGCCAGGCCATCCTTGGTCCTAGCTTGGATGGAGAGGGGGCTTGGCGTTGGTTATATGTAATATGGTCAGTCTCTAGGGCATTGTCCTGCTTGATAGGGCAATGTCACTGTCCTTTCCCTCTGCAATTCA
>NC_090744.1:127879283-127884283 GCF_036898095.1 Palaemon carinicauda | reverse complement strand
AACACTGGACGTACTCATTTACAATAATGTGGTCTATTGAAATCTCCTTCAAAGATATGGGTAGGCAAAGAATATAGAAATTAATAACGCAAAGGGTATCACTGTTTAGACCAAATTCTTTGCATTGTTTTGTTAGAGTTTTGTAGAGATTCTTGGATTCCAACGTTCACTAGATATTAGAAACAATACTAATGGTATTCAGTAAGGCCTTTGAAAATATTTATGAATTGGTCAGTTTTTTTTAACCATGTTATAGAAACAATACCAGTATGAGAATTTTTTTATGCAATATAATGACGCATTGAAATTATTATTAGTATTAATAGTGAGACGGGTTATTTATAAAAACAGGTTTAGAATAAAAGACAATGCGCGTTTGAAATTACACAGTAATATGCAAACGAGATTAAATTAACATAAATAACAAATTTGCTAAAATAGAGACTGATATCAATAATTACGAAACATTTTTTCCTGTTCAAATTCAGAGTAAAATCAACTTATGACAATTCTGACTGACGGCGAAAAAAAAAAAAAATCATGCACGTGTTTGCCAAAAGGATGTCACACAAAATCAATTTTGTTTATCCATGTGTATCTACAGTTATACATGTATGGATGTATAAATATATTAATAAAAGTGTATATGTATAGACATAAATATAAAAAATATATATACTTATATATATATATATATATATATATATATATATATATATATATATATATATATATATATATATATATATAAAGCAACTGTCATAAATAGAGCCCCCTTCAATTACTGGCGCTAGTGTATAAAAGGAAAATGGTCATTTTATCATAAGAACAATATCCTCTCGGCCATAACCCGTATACGATTATTGTTATAGTAATCTCAAACAAGATTACTTTTTCTTTATGAAAATTAGATTTTCAGGGTTACGTCGACAAGCGTAACCTGTAGAATAAATGGAAATATCCTTTGGATAAGAGGTATTATATCAGTATTTAATCTATTCATCACTTCCCCCACCCCCCACCAAAAAAAAAGGTGTGGTTTCTCTAAGTTTGGAAGATGATATGTAGGGCATAACTTAGCTAACATAAAATAAAAAAAAAACTTTTCTCTAAGTTTAGAAGATATATACCGCATGAATTAGCTAACATAAAATTCTGGCAAAGTTCTATTTTAATGTTATCACTGTTCTTAAAGTGTTTTATTTTTATCTTAATTGTTCATTATTTTTATTGTAATTTATTCATTTTCTTATTTACTTTTTTTTTCCTTATTGGACAACTTGAGCTTATAGTATCCTGCTTTTCCAACTAGGATTATAGCTTAGCTAATAATAATAATAATAATAATAATAATAATAATAATAATAATAATAATGATGATAATAATAACAATAACAATAATAATAATAATCATAATAATAATGACAATAAAAATAACTAATAATAATAATAATAATAATAATAATAATAATAACAACAATACTGATAATAATAATGATAATAACAACAACAACAATAATAATAATAATAATAATAATAATAATAATAATAATAATAATACGACCAAGATGAAGAAAACTCAATATAAAATAGTGATCATTTGATAAATACTTTTCTCGAAATAATACTGTCATGATGGAATAAATGTAAAGAAATAATCATAGATTCTTTAACCAAAGTTTCCGCCGGAGAATCAGAAGAAACTACGAAAATACGATTTTTTTTAAAAATATATTGATGGAAATTACATCAAACGGAAGCTGTCACACAAGAGCATATATATGTATATATATATATATATATATATATATATATATATATATATATATATGTGTGTGTGTGTGTATGCGTGTATGTATGTATGTATGTATGTATATATATAGATAGATAGATATAGAAAACAGAACACTTAACTCCACTCCCGATAAAAACATCAGAATCTGAGAGAGAGAGAGAGAGAGAGAGAGAGAGAGAGAGAGAGAGAGAGAGAGAGAGAGAGAGAGAGAGAGAGACATATATCAATTAGCAATAATCAATATTGTAGTCCAAACACAGTAGAATGACAAATATGCTTTGGCATATGATAAGAGAATCTAGCCAGGTTTCTTTAAACGTGTGTCATTTCAACACAGAATTCTCCCAAAATGAGCCTAAATGAATCCTTGTAACCTTCACTGAAAAAATCTTCCAAGTAATAGAAATCAAGGCAAAAAGAAATTACTGTACTTAGTGCTGTTTGTAAACTAACTCATTGCTCTTCACTCCAGCTTTTTTTTTTTTTCTTGTTCGAGTCCGATTACTTGAGAATAGAATGAATTTGAAATTGAAAATGTCAAGAAACCTCCGGCTGGAAAAGTGGAAGACGTTATACCTTTGACAATTACTTTCCAGAATGACGTAAATCATAAACCTGAAGATGACGAGTAGAGCATGGAAATGAAAAGTAGTATGAAGAGGAGAAACCGATAATTAAGAGAAACTAAAGGAATGTTTGAATAGGAACTACAAGTAAAATCTTCAAACCAGGTTTTATCAGGAACAATTAAAAGTTAAAGTTTTTAGAAAAAAAAAAATACATGTGTGCAGAATAGAAGGTAGGAAGAGGGGGCAGGGGGTTAATGGATGTTATGGTAAAGAGGATAAAGCAATTTAAGAGAATGGAAGTAATTAAGGAAGGAAGAAATGAGTACGAAAAAGAAGAAGATAATTATCAGACACATTGAGAAAGGATATATGCGGGGAAAGGGTTAACTTGAAGGCCATTCTAAATGGCGCCTTGTGCATGAACAATAGTCCTTTCCTAACATCTTAAAGAGGATGACCCGTGAGAATTTAAAAGGACGGAATGGGGAGATAGAAGAAGAAGAAGAAGAAGAAGAAGATAGAAGAAGAAACTGAAATTCTCAAAGTGCACCTGGAGATGTATCTTTGGTCGATGTTAGATGGCGAAATAAAACTTTTAGATTTTCTTAAAATCATGTGGTTTACTAAGAATAAAATAGGTTCAAGTTTGCGAATAAAAATATTTATTTAAAAATAAAACCAGAAACACGAGATACATTATAGTGTGCAATTAAATCACCGTAATTATTGATTATTAAATTACTAATAGGAATAAAAATGTGTTTAATAATTAAACCAGAAAAAAAATCAGATACATGGGATGCATTAAAGTGAACAATCAAATTACCAGATTGTGGTTGTCGATGTGGTAACGCCCCTGACTGGCGAATGCCAGACTGGGGTTCGAGTCCCGCTCAAACATGTTAGTGTCTTTGGTCACCGCAATCTCACCATCCTTGTGAGCTAAGAATGGTGAGTTTGAGGGAGCCCATAGGTCTATCTGCTGAATCATCAGCAGCCATTGCCTGGCCCTACTGGTCCTAGCTTGGGTGGAGAGGGGGCTTGGGCGCTGATCATGTGTATAAAAGCTCAGTATCTAGGGCATTGTCCTGCTCGATAGGGCAATTTCACTGTCCCTTACCACTGTTATTCATGAGCGGCGTTTACACCTTTAAACTATTAATATATCACAAATTATCTTAGTCGCACGGACATTTATGGAGAAGGACAGGATTCCTAACTACTAACTCTAGATGCAACTTCAATTTGATGCTAACAGATTTAAAGATGCATTTCAAGTCTTTAATTCAGATTTTAGTCTTTGAAATAAAGTTATTAAAAAAAAAATATTTCCGCCATTTCTGAAGTAGTTTTAAAACAGACCAATTTACCTACGGAGTGAATGATGATGATTGTCAAATTGTAAATGATGATCACAAGCAACCGACGATACGAGATATTTATCCACAACCAAAAAACTTAAACAATGAAATATTTTCATCCAAAATACTTGGAGGAAAAAGAGTCGGAAATAAAATAAATCGGCCACACAAGTAATCTGAAAGTTAATCTTATTTAAAAAAAAAAAATACACCAATAAACAAAGCTAATAATAAAAGAAAAGTAATGAATACTAGATCCAGACTGAAACTATCTTCTAAACCAATGAAAACAGTAGTCTTGGAAAAAAAAGAAAATCTAATTGGTTCAATACGATTTCTAACATTATCAGCTGATACGCAGACAAACCGAAGCTAAAAATTGATCTCTTGACTACTATAAATACCTTATTAAAGTTGATTAACCCAGCACTATAACTCGAAAATAAAGATTATAATGAATATTAATAAAAATGTAGAACAATGAATGGGATAGAGCAATTAATCAAAATAAGCCATAATAGATATGACCTTTCTCGGACTTCAAAATCTTACCCCTCGCTTGCTGTTGGTTGATTAAGTCATAAAGAGGAAAGAAAGTTTTTCTAGTTTTGTACATTTTTCATATAATCATAAGTAGGAGACATTTAATTCTAGGACAAACAAACGAAAGACAATACTAAAAATCATCATAAATGTATGAAAATAAATACACAGTATCTAATGAGATAAACAACTACAAAATAATAATTGTATTAATGTCAATGGTGATGATAAAAGAAAGAATGAAAAACAAAAATGAATAATTAAATTCACAACATAGTTTCATCTGAAACTAGGTCAAACAAACGAAACGAAAGAGAATACTAAAAATTCATTGCAAATATATAAAATTAAATACATAATATCTAATGAGATAAACTACAGAAGAATAATTATAATGATGCCAATTATGATAATTAATGAAAGAAGAATAAGAAAAAAAAATCAAGTCACAACATAGTTTCATCTGAATAGAACTGGTGTCAATCAAAAATGATAATCTAAAGGTCAAATTACATATTAGGTCATTCTAATTACCTCAGCAGAGAAGAGATTTACTCACCAAAGCGACTGCTAATCCAGACGACACAACCTACCTGTAAAGGCAGAAATAAACAATTATATCAACATATGTGGGAGAATCATAACTGATTTGATATCTCTCGTGAGATAATAAATTAAAGGCAACAGTAAACCATTTTCTTTATTCTTTTATTCTGTAAATAATCAAGAATG
>NC_090744.1:127866783-127869283 GCF_036898095.1 Palaemon carinicauda | reverse complement strand
TCTTACATTCCTCTCATAAACCGGTTGATTCAAATGGTTTTGTATGGTTGATCATTTTCAGTGACCCTGTTGAAGTAACAGCGGGTTGAAGAAGCTTCCAATTTTCATTACAGCATCAAATTATAATTTACGTTGTTATTGTGTTCATAATTCGCTTTAGTCATCCGAGTAGTCATTTTGTAGGCCTAGTGGAGATTAATGTGTCGTAATTTGTTTGAGTAATTATGGTTTCTATTACGGTGAATAGCTTTTAACAACCGTATTATTAAGTGTTTGAAGAAGCTTCGTAATGCTTACGTATTTTTATTTTAATTATCGTTTATATAACGTTTTTATTACATTGTCTTCATCATTTTACATGCTGGTATAGGCCTAGTCCGTGTAGTGGTAATCATTTCGTGAGGCGGTTTGTTGAATTCACTAATTTGCTTTGATAATGCAACTGTTACGATTAATTAATCTAGTATTTAATCCGGTTTTATGGTAAAACTTAATTTCTCATCTGTAAGAAAGGAAGGGAATTAACGTAAAGTATGAAAAAGGCGTTTTCCTTTATTGTTTGTGGTTGGTCGCTATTCTTGCTAATTAATCTAGTTATTCTAATTCTTTAATGTTTCTGTATTTCGTTTAGTCTATTCATATTAGCAAATGTTATAATGTTTTCCATATATTCAATCATATGATTAATTAATTTCGATTTTTATCAGTTTCCAAGCGTTCTATAAGTATCCAATTGTCTTTGTGAAGCAAAAAATCGTGATGTGTTTTTAAATACAGCAAAATTCAAAGCAAGAGACTGTGTTCCCGCCATGTGTTGGGGGGCCCGGGGGGTGGAATCTATAACGAACGAACAAACAACCCGAAAATGAACAGGACATCGCACCAGGGAGAGAGAGAAGCTCTACTGAAAGGTTAGTGACATAATTTGACTAGTTTTTGTTAATTAACTGATATATTTTCATTAGTTAGCGACTGTTATTTACAGCGTATCTTTCAAGGGTGTTGTTAATTATGATAAAATGGTCATGCACTTATGAACTGTGGAGACAATAGACCCATATATACACACATCATCATCATCCATCCGTTACTAGTCCACTGCTGAACAAAGGCCTTGTTCACTTGCGTCTGTCTTCTGTATTTCTGTGCTAGTGTTCCCACAAAGTTTCCTATTACGTCAACCTATCGTCTTTTCTTTCTTCACCTGCTTCTTTTGCAAACTCTTGGCACCCAATTTGTTATTCCTGATTTCCATCTATTATCTGTCATTCTTATTAATGTCCTGTCAATGTTCATTTCTTTTTCATACATGTTGTCTTCTACTTTAGTTTTCAGTCATATCCATATACTCTCTCTCTCTCTCTCTCTCTCTCTTTCTCTCTCTCTCTCTCTCTCTCTCTCTCATATATATGTATATATATATAAATATTTATATGTATATACATATGTATGTATATATATGTAAATATATATATATATATATATATATATATATATATATATATATTTTATATGTATATACATATGTATGTATATATATATATATATAATATATATATATATATATATATATATATATATATATATATATATATATATATATATATATACATTCGTACACTGCAGGACGAATGCGTCAAACCTGATAAATCATGTCTGGGGTTTGGCCATTTCCATCAACAGCCACTGTTGATTGGTGGGAGATTTTCACATGATCACTCACAGCAAACCAAACTAGTATAGCTTTGCTGATCATGACTACTCAAACCCTTTTACCACGCTCTCTACAATACCTTTAGTCATTATATCGTGTATTCAAAGGCATTCACAATATCCCACCGCATATTGCTCGTTTATTGATAAATCCACATAATCGAAACACTTGAAAAGTCTTAATTTTCCTCTTGAAAGCCTTAATAGCTTTAGTCTTTTGAACGTCTAGTTGGAGCTTATTGTATAGTGTGTGATTACATGCATATATATATATATATATATATATATATATATATATATATATATATATATATATATATATATATATATATATATATATATATATATATATATACATATATATACAGTGGGGTTTATATTCATTTCTGAGTGGGGATACTGTAATGTGGTAAAAGGGTTTGTGCATTGCTTTGATCAGCAAAACTGTACTAGTCAGGGCCACCCATACTAGTTTGGTTTGATGTGAGCGATCAGACTAAGGTCTCCCACCATCAACAATTCGCAGTGACCAGTTTGAAAATGGCCAAACGCAAGACATGACAAAGGACATGTCTGAGGCCCTTCCTTGTAATCGATTAGGAACGGCTGCATTTGTTGTTGTTTTATTATTATATAATGAAATTGGAAATCGCTATAACGAGAGCTGGTTAGTTTTGCATTTTGTTAATATGCTGAGAGGGGCCTGGGGCATGATTACTTACGTAGGCCTACTGATCAATTAATTTGTTAACACCATTCCATTGTTTAAGTTCATTGTTTACTGTTA
>NC_090744.1:127851783-127854283 GCF_036898095.1 Palaemon carinicauda | reverse complement strand
CAGCCTTTGTGGAATTATATACAAAGAATTATATAGAGGCCACAATTGCTCTTGGCCGGCAAGTACGATGGTTCTTCATGAATAAAACACGTTTTAGTTAGTTTATATTTATTTTTTTATTCTTCTGTGAAATGACGTTAAGACTTTATCAGGTGCACATTAACGAATTTCTCTTATGCAATGTGATATCAAACCTAACCCTTGCATAATATGGCTTATGTTTTCAAGTAGAAAAGTCACCAGAAAGAATGTTTAAAAAGATGTTTTCCTTTCTTATATAACCCATACAACGCGTATGGCTACGTGATTCAGTGCAGTTTCCTCTCTCTCTTCAATATATCTGGAGTGACCTTTAATTGCTATTTACATAGCATTTTCTCTATTTTTCTAGTTCTTTAGTGACTAACTCAAGTTCTTTTGATCTCTCTTTGCGATTCTAAAACATTCAAATTTCCTTTAAAAAGGACCAATTACCTTATTTTTCTTTGTTGAAGTACCGTAATAACTTCTAGTTTTCATAGCCAGTTGTGTAACAGTCTCCTCTTGAATGGTTTTAAATGTTACTGTATATATTGCCAGTTTCCTTAATTGTGTTAACATACTCTAATGCAATAATTATATGTGTCAGTCTTACTGTCTAGATAACTCATTTGCTTCGATTTCATAACTAATTGAACAGATGAGGAACACATAGTTAGATATACAATTCTGTAAACAATGAGCTTGAATAATCTATTATTAGCATTGATTAAACATGTCCATCTCAATCTTAATCTCTTTTAAGAAGGATTGACGAAATTAGAAAATTTGCTGGTGTAAATTTGCATAGAAAGAGCATAGACAGACACAAGTGGAAGGACATGCCTGAGGTCTTTGTTCTGCAGTGGACTATATATATGTATGTATGTATGTATGTTTATAAGTATATATATATATATATATATATATATATATATATATATATATATATATATATATATATATATATATATATATATATATATATATCACCATCTCTTACGCCAATTGAAGCCAAGGGCCTCATTTACACACACACACACATATATATACACACACACACACACACACATATATATATATATATATATATATATATATATATATATATATATATATATATACATGTACACACATACATACACACACGCACAGGGCATGCATACACCCATTATACAGAAACAGAGAGAGATGTACTGTATAAATTTAGTTATGAAAGATGAAATGTTCTGACAAATATGAGGTTTATGTCATTCGCTTTCCAAACCACATAGCCTACCATGTAGCCTTTACCTTCCACGCAGTATCGTATTGATTTGAACCAAGATAAAAATCCCATGACTATCCCCTCACTTTTTATGATGGCTGCTTGTGACGCATCTGAAGAAAAAGAGATGATTGACGGAATCCCCCCCCCCCCCCATAAAAAAAAAAAGTTTTGGACATGAAAAGCCAACTGCTGAAATTTTCTCGTAAATAAATCCAGGCAAACGGAAGCCGGTCCTAAGCGTGACCACCGAAAAACCCTGTTTCTGATTTGTCTTGGGAATCAGAATCCATTATATCGAGGGTTGGTTATCAGTTTTCGTTTATGTGAAGGGAATTATTATTTTGATATGAAGTCTGTAAGTTAAATGTTGGCCATATGGCCCACAATTGCACTTTGTCCATTTTATTATTATTATTATTATTATTATTATTATTATTATTATTATTATTATTATTATTTTTATTACTTGCTAAGCCACAACCCTAGTTGGAAAAGCAGGATGATATAAACACAGGGCCCCCAACAGGGAAAATTGCCCAGCGAGGAAAGGAAACAAGGAAAAATGAAATATTTTAAGAGCAGTAACAACATTAAAATGGTATTCGGTATATAGTGTAATATCTTATTCGATTTTCACCTACAGTGAAAAGATGAGTTTCTTGATTTATTGCACATTGAGAGTTTAGAAATAAAATTTCATCAAACCAAAGGGATAAGAGATTCATGTGCCAGTCAAAATGCAGTTCAATCGATTGCCTGATATAATCTTGAAATTTAATAAATATGTGGTTATCAGTCTGAAAGTTATTAGTGTTCATATTGAGAATTATCATTTAATTAGTCTTTTTAGGACCAATCTAAATTTAACGAGTTACAAGGATTTTGGATATCTCAAATACTTTTTAGTCCATCCGCAGACATCATTTGCTCTTTGGTAGAGCGACTTAGTTTAAGCATTTAGAGTTCTTATGATCTTGTCTAATTTATTCTTTAACTCTTTTACCGCGTTACTGTTTACTATATCCGCTGGAAGTTTATTCCAAGTATTGGCTATTTTGTATGTAAAGAAATTGCCACTTTGAGTGGTGGTGTATCTTTGCAATTCAAGACGAGTGCTTTATGAATGTTAAAGATTATAGATGTGAATATATATATATATATATATATATATATATATATATATATATATATATATATATATATATATATATT
>NC_090744.1:127839283-127841783 GCF_036898095.1 Palaemon carinicauda | reverse complement strand
GAAAATGTTTATTACGGCCTTTTATTTTTTGTAATAGTATTTCCCTATACATGTTTATTTCGAGTTTTATAAATTTTGAAATCAATAATGGTAAATATATGAACTAATATTTATCTCAATAAAATATTAAACATCAATGCAACAATATATAAACACGATTGCAGGTGCAAAGAACAAGAAAACGGATCTCTCTCTCTCTCTCTCTCTCTCTCTCTCTCTCTCTCTCTCTCTCTCTCTCTCTCTCTCTCTCATCATATTAGGGTTTTGTTTCACAAATATGTCAAAACTGAACATAAATATCTTATACATAATGTGCCAGGTTAATATTTCAAGCATTCATATTATCTTATCTCTCTCTCTCTCTCTCTCTCTCTCTCTCTCTCTCTCTCTCTCTCTCTCTCTCTCTCTCTCTCTCTAGTGATTAAAGCGGAGCTGTTAAGGTGCGATTAAACTGGAGAGTTTTTTCCGCGAGTTGCTCTGAGACAGCTGCTCTATGGAATGTAAACCGGCTGTAGAGGACTCTCCGAGATTTTCTCTCTACTCTCGCGAGTGTTTCTCTTCTCTCGCGCATGCTAGTCTAAACACTCTAGACAGCACGCTCGTAGAGCTAGGTTGTTGCTCTCCACTCTCTCCAGTGAATATTCAGATCTCTGAAAGTTTTCGTTTACTCTCGCGAGAGAACATGAGTGCCCTAAAGTGGAATACAGACCAAACAATTGCATTAATTCAGCAATAATAAGAATAATGATAATAATAATAATAATAATAATAATGATAATAATAATAATAATAATAATAATAATAATAATAATAATAATAATGAATAATAATAATAATAATTTTAATAATAACAATAATAACAATAATAACAATAATAAAAATAATAATAATAATAATAATGATTGCAACTAACGGTATTTGTCTGTTGCTTTGGGTGTAATCCAGAGGACGTCCGTTTGGCACGTTTTAGATATTGTTTTCTAAAGCGTGTGACAAAGACCAATTGCCAAATACTCCTCCATCTGATATGCGTCCATTACACCCGACATCAATGTACAAAAATTTATAATTGGCATCTACTAATTCCATCAGGACAATGCTATTTGTTCCCTTGTAGTTGAAGTAGAGACTTCCGCTGTTTTAAGGCTGTTTCAATACAATATGCTTCCCGTCTATTGCTCCCATGCAATTTGGGAATTGCCATTTTTCTTGAAATTCATTTGCAACTTTGTTCCATTCTTCGTTTGAATTGGGAACCTGTAAAAGACATATAATTAGTTCAGTAAATTGTCATAAATTTTGGAGATGCATGTTTTGAGGAACACTGCTCTCTATATAACAATAGCTAATCTATATTATAATAATCACAGTGTCTGTCCGCCTGTCTGTCCGTCACGCTCATAAATAATTAGTGTGAAAAAAATTTAAAACAAACAATTCTCTTAATAATTTTGCATGTGCTCCATCTTCTCCCCTTCTGCTTATCCATTTTCAAACCCACATACTTCTTTTCCTTTTCTTTTTCACTTCGTTCATAATTATTAATGCAGCAGCAACATGGCACTTTTGAGACATGTTCTCTCAACCCTCGCTAGTTGTCGACTGAAATTGGCTACAGTGTAAATAGATGCCCGAGAAATCTTACCCGACTCTCGGACACTTTCTCTCGCGACACTCACTCACAGCTCTCGGAGAGAAAAACTTGCTGGTAGTATAAACACGCTGTAGAGAAAGTCGCGCGAGAGTAGCCGTCTCTCGGGAGAGTTTAATCTCCAATCTAATCGCACCTTTATAAATTCTGTCATGGGACAGTCACATCTGTCTCACCTGTCAGCTCATTTCAGAGCGCAGGGGTGTCTAGGGCCCGGTTTCCAGAGTGACATTCTATCGCTAAACACATTCGGGTGCGACCGAGGATGAATGGGAACTTGACCGACTGCGGAATTGTGGAAATGAATTCTGTCACCGGTAAAACGTAACGGCGGAACTGGAGCATAGTTGAAATGATACGTAAAAGGAATCGATGAAAAGTACAGTATACGTAGAATTAATCGATAAACATAAACGTAAAATGTAAGTTTAAATGATATGTAAAATGAATCGATGAAAATATACGTAAAATTAATCGATAAACATAAACGTAAAATGTAAGTTTAAATGATATGTAAAATGAATTGATGAAAATATGCGTAAAATTAGTCGATAAACATATACGTAAAATGAATGTTTAAATTATACGTAGAATGAACTGATGAAAAATATTCGTAAAATTAATGGATAAACATATACGTAAAATGAAAGTTGAAATTATATGTAAAATGAATCGATGAAAATATGCGTAAATTGAATCGATAAACATATACGTAAAATGAAAGTTGAAATGATATGTAAAATGATTCGATAAAAATATATATAAAATTAATCAATAAACATATACGTAAAATGAAAGTTGAAATTATAAGTAAAATGAACCGATGAAAAATACACGTAAAATTTATCG
>NC_090744.1:127819283-127829283 GCF_036898095.1 Palaemon carinicauda | reverse complement strand
GTTTATGAAACTGCATTTTCTTTATAACTTAGGCCATTTCCTGATGAGGAATTACATCATATTTTTATTGAAAAAAATCTAGATACGGAACTTACTTTACTTGCGCCAGAATTCATGATTCCAGTAATGATTTTCTTATGTCAAGAGTTCTGGAAATTCCCGATTCACATTTAGGAGGTAATTTCATCTCGTGAATGCCTAAGGTTGACTTTTCTTTGTGTGAATTCAATGGTCTGTTGAAGCTACGTTTCACCCTAATCTCTCGTAAGGTTTTCCCAATTTCGGTGTAGCTTTACATTCCAATACAAACACAGACGTAGATGGTGAAATGAGTCTTGATTGGTTCTCTTATTTGATTTCAAAAGGCGATTACGTAAAGGGATTATGCTTTGCCAGCCTTATTTATATTGTACTTTTCCTATTTCCTATTGGTCTCCTAGTTTCTGTTATTTTCTAGTAATGGTCTCCTAGTTGCTCTTAGGTTTTATTAATGGTCTCCTAGTTCTGTTATTTTCTATGATGGTTTATTGGAAGAGTTCCTGCCTAGTAATTTGTTGATTAGGGTTCGAGTTCCGCTCAAGCTCGACAGATTCTTGTGACCTAAGAATGGAGGTTAGGGGGAGCCTATAGGTTTACCTGCTGAACCATCAGCATTAATTGCCTGGCCCATTCCTGGTTCTACCTTTTGTGTAGAGGGGCTTGGTTACTTATCTTATATATGGTCAATCTCTAGGGCATTATCCTGCTTGATAGGGCAGTGTCACTGTCCCTTGCCTTTGCCATTCAATAACGCTTTTAAACTTTTAAAGAGTGGAATTAGGCTAAGAAATCCCACTAACACACACACACACATATATATATATATATATATATATATATATATATATATATATATATATATATATATATATACAGAGAGAGAGAGAGAGAGAGAGAGAGAGAGAGAGAGAGAGAGAGAGAGAGAGAGAGAGAGAGAGAGAGAGGGGGGGGGGGGGGGCTCATGGTAATTCTAAGTAAGGGGATCAGCTAATCTGATCCAATTACGTCTAAGGAATGGGGTTAGAAGATGCCGGTCTAATAGGAAATTAAAGTAAAGGATGACATTGAACTCTGAGGCATTGAACCTTACGGAGATTCTGCAGGTTGCCCTGTTAACTCCCCCCTCCTCTCTCTCTCTCTCTCTCTCTCTCTCTCTCTCTCTCTCTCTCTCTCTCTCTCTCTCTCTCTCTCTCTCTCTCTCCATCGATCGATCAATCAATACGGAAGGGCGACTGAGGTATGTTGGACATTCCTTTTATTGTTGTATCAATGGGGCCGAGATTTCACTATTTGTTGTTGGCTAGAACTTCTACAGTTGTTGGCCTGAATTTCCACCATCTGCAAAGTACTCCAGGAGCCAAGGGGTGTTCGCATGCTAAAAAGGGCCCCTAGGTTACTCATTATTTTCTGAAAGAACATCACCTGGGGCATCATTTTAGCGAGGGTAGACTTTCTGAAACCCGGCAATAATCTTGCTAGGGATGGTTTTGTAGCTATTGACCATACTAAAAATTTCCGCAAAAATTTGGGGTAGGGGAAATTCAAATCTTAATAACTCAGTAAGGAAATAAGCTATTTGTATAAAATACCCATCAAAATGTAGTTTATAGGGCATGCTACAAGATGAAAGTAAGAAATATTAAAATAGGTCAAGGTCAAGGTCACCAGAGCTCAAGCAATGACGTAATTTGACACTTGCCCAAAATCTGGGCCTCTAAAAACTTAAAATTAAACCAGAACCCAGTTGTAAACTAATTCATTCTTTAATTTGTAGATTCTAGCAGAGTACTACATAGGAAAGATTTAAAAAAATTATTTGAAGAAAAAAACACACACTTTAACCCTTTTATTTTCAAGTCAAAATATCGAAAAAAAATGCCAAAAATGCAATTTTTCAAATTTTGTGCATGTTATGTGAGCTTTTTGAAAGTGTATCACAAGAGATAAAAACACCCCAAAATTTAGAAAATACAGGATTAAGAATAGTAAGAAACCAATAAATGTCTTTTTAGAGGGGAACAGAGGGGCCATGAGGGTAAGGATAAGGGGGTAGGAGGTAGACGTTGAAAGAATGGTGTTGAAAGTGTTTTCACTTATCATTCACAGTTTTTAATCTACTACCTGTGACCTGAACTTACTCCCTGGTCACTAATGAGAACCTTCCTGTAAAGATTGTAGGGTTTTTACCGGTACTACTCTATGAAGTGACAGAACATGCAACGGTGTATACTGCATTAAAAAACTTCCAGGAAATTCGTGGGAAACTAGAGCAGACCCACCTCCCTGTGGCATGTGATGAGGGGGTCTATCAGATTGCTCAACAAATTACAATGCAAAACCCACAGGAATTTGTAAACATAGTTTTAGTTTTAGGGTCCTTTCACTTGATAAAGGTGCTCATGGGTGCAATAGAAAAGTTCAAAAACGGAAGTGGGGCAGAAACTATCCTGACATAGTCCAAAGCTTTTTGTCCTAATGTAGTACGTTCTGTCCTAGATGGGTCACATCATGTTCGTTCATTAAAAGGATTGACTCTTTTGGCTGAGAGCATTGAGAGGTTACGGTGGGCGAGGTTCTTTAGGTGCAAGGGTACATCAGCTTACATGGATGAACTGGAGATGCTGAAGCTACTAAGAGATGGAGTGTTTAAGAAAGACAGAGAGCAGAGCAAACGTCTTCTTGATAGATTCGTAGATAACTCCTCACACATGATCAATGACTTCAATGCCTTTCGGTCAGATCTACGGAATAACTCTGAGTCCTTCGCCTTCTGGGATACATTCGTTGAGATGGTTTCTATCCTTAAGGACCTCGTCAGAGCAGACCAGGAGGGGAACTGGCAGTTACACCTTCAAAGCATCCAGACTGCCCTGCCAATCTTTGCAGGATGTGACCGCACCAACTATTACCGATGGGCATCAGTCTACTTGGAGGATATGCGGAGACTGCAGAAGGATGCGCCAGACGTGTATGAGAAGTTTGCTGCCGGAGAGTTCAGCATAAAGAGGACTCCTGGAAAGTTCAATGCGATTGGAGTTGACATGTGCCTAGAACAGACCATCAATAGGTCACAGAAGAGTGCCAGTGGAATCATAGGTAGTACCAAGAAGAAGAAATTTGTTGCTCAATGGGAGATAATATATCATGAAATGTTGGCAGTGGTCAATATTCAACGGCAGATCAGTGGTGTTTCAGTCCCAAGTACTGAACTTACAGTTGGTCATGAGTTCAATGTCTCGGCTACGTTGAGCTCTGAAATGTTAGCTCGTGATGTAATAGAATACATCAAACAGAATGAAAACCCAGCAGGCGTATCTGAAGCATACATTCATGTGGAGCAGCCAAAGTTGCAAAACATTCTTACCCAAGAAATTGTGTCCAGTGAAATCTGTAATGACCTACTGAATTACAGGAAAAAATCCAGCGATCTCTATGACAAGTTCCGCCGTGAACGTTTGGTCAAAAAGGAAAAATCACTGTTTGACCCAATCCACAGGAATAACTTGAAGACATTCAAATCAGTGAAACCAGAGAAAGGAACGCAGCAAGTTGGAAAACAGGGAAGCAAAAAACTTGCTAAAGCTCAAAAGATATTTGACATTGCTAGAGTGAGAAACTATGATATGAAGGAACTGCTTAGGCATGACATAATTGAGGAAAGCTACCTGTTTGATGAGAATGGACTTATGTCGAAGCCAAATAAAAGTGAACTTTGCAAAAGCTTGGAAGATGAGCATTTAGACAAGAAGAAAGACTATCCGCCTCCAGATGAATGGAAAAAAGTAAAAACTGCTAGCATCGTTGATGTGATGTGTTGTTTACGCCAAATGAAGACATCATTTTTTAAGACGTTTGGAGATCTTTGTGCACGGTTCCTACAGATGGCATATGGACTGAGTAAAGATTCTAATCGTATTGACTTTGTCTTCGATACATACGTGGAAGCCTCCATAAAAGACAGTGAACGTCAGAGAAGACTAAGTTGCGGTCCAATTGATTTGAATGTCATTTGTGAAAAGACACCACTGCCCGTTTCTATGGATGCTTTCTGGGCATCTTCTACAAACAAGTCAAAGCTCCAGGGACTCTTGAGAAACTATGTACTAGCACACCCAAGGCCAATGACAGATATTGTTTTGAGTGGAATTGGATTCTCACCCAATATTATCCATGTCAGGGCATTTTCAATGGCAGTGACCCAACCCCTGTACCAGCGTTGGACCTGGACATGGAAGAAGTCGATGTGAGAACAATCCCATATGCACTTGATGCTACCAACTGCGGGGCAGAACGAGTTGTTCTCCTTTCTAATGACACAGATGTGGTAGTTCTTGGATTGCATCACTGGAGTATTATGAAGGCACTGTGGATAAAGGCTGGCGTTGCAACCACCACAAGATATATTCCCCTCCATACGATGGCAACTAGAATGGGCCCTGAGAAGTGCAAAGTTATCATTCCGCTTCATCAGCTGACTGGATGTGACTCAACAAGTAAATTCGGAACAAAAACAGCAGCTTTGAAGGCCAAGCCTGAGAAATTTCTCCAGAACTTTGCCAGGAATCCATATGATACAGATTCCACCTTAGTGGAAAAATTTCTGATGCAGGTGTATCCATTGAAAGCTCCAGGTGATTGTCAAACAATGGACCACCTCAGATACCATGTATTTCACCACAGTTCCAAAACAATCCTAGACCTTCCACCAACCAGCAGATTGATCAGAGGCCATATCCAAAGGGCTGTCTATGGGTCATACATGCAGACACACTGTTTGGATAATCCACATCTTGATCCCATAGACTTTGGTTTCTTTGAGCAGGATGGCCTATTGCGTCCAGTGTGGGATCAAATTTTGATGCCACCTGACTTTCCTATGCCATGCATATGCACTTCAAGTGCAACGAAACGTTGTTCCTGCGGGAAGCATGGCATCAGGTGCTGCCCTTACTGTCAATGCCAAGCTTCAGGCAAGGGGTGCAAGAATGTAGGATAGATCATCATACAGAATAGATTTAATCACATTGAATGGTGGTTTGGATGTCAGCTCCACTTTCATAAAAGAATTTTCCTGGGTTGCGAAACGTCAGTGTTTGCAATGAGGATGTTTTTAATAGTTTGGTTTTACAACTAAGGGTTCTGCATGATAACCATGTGTCACCGGCAACTAATTTCCTTTGATTATTTGAACGATTCAACATATCAAATTGTTTAGTTTAAAAATGGCATTTTTCCGATTTTCAAATATTTTCGTCTTGGGCCTGAGAGGGTTAAAAGACAGGTTTTAGACATTATGACATTATGATAGGTTTCTTACTATTTAATCATATGCTGTTTGAAGATTTGGGGCTGCTTTAATCTCTTTTGATACGCTTTCAAACAGCCAACATAACTAGCATAAAATTTTAAAAAATCGCATTTTTGCCATTTTTTTTTCGATATCTTGACTTGAAAATAAAAGGGTTAAAGTGTGTGTTTTTTTCTTCAAATAATTTTTAAAAACTATCCTATGTAGTACTCTACTAGAATCTACAAATAAAAGAATAAATTAGTTTACAACTGGGTTCTGGTTTAATTTTAAGTCTTTAGAGGCCCAGATTTTGAGCAAGTGTCAAATTACGTCATTGCTTGAGCTCTAGTGACCTTGACCTATTTTAATATTTCTTACTTTCATCTTGTAGCATGCCCTATAAGCTACATTTTGATGGGTATTTCATGCAAATAGCTTATTTCCTTACTGAGTTATTAATATTTGAATTTCCCCTACCCCAAATTTTTGCGGAAATTTTTAGTATGGTCAATAGCTACAAAACCATCCCTAGCAAGATTACTGCCGGGTTTCAGAAAGTCTACCCTCGCTAAAATGATGCCCCAGGTGATGTTCTTTCAGAAAATAGTGAGTAACCTAGGGGCCCTTTTTAGCATGCGAACACCCCTTGGCTCCAGGAGTAAAGGCGGGTAGAACAGGCAATAGAAAGCCTTACCTGACCCAAATTTAATGGAAAATACAGAAGGGCATTAAATATTTTTTTTACTATTGTTATTATTACCTCGCCCAAATTTGATGGAAAATAGAAAAGAATAATAATTGTATTTTTTTTACTATTGCTATTATTGCCTGACCCAAATTTAATGGAAAATACAAAAGAACATCAATTGTTATTATTATTTTAACTATTGTTTGTATTAGCTAAGCTACAACTCTAGTTAAAAAATCAGGTTGCAATGGAAATTAACTATATTCATTGTACGCGGTAGATATGTCTTTTAAGCGATGGAATATTTTATCAGTTGTGGAATAGGGAAGTAGGAGGTGAAAGTTAAATCTTGGCAGAGAATGATAGACATTAATTTGAAGGTAATTAACTATGCTGTCACTGACATAGCTTGACTTAGTAAAGAGGCTGACTGATGGGCTTTACGTATATCTAATTCTTTAGAAATGGAAAGAATAATGTTAAGCTCAATTGGGCATCCGAGAATATATAACTGCGGGAGAGGTAGGTGGCGTTTGGACATTGGCCAGACCTATAAGTACAAAAGGGAGACTTGTAAATGCCAGGCCTTTAAGGAAGGTGTATATGAAAATACGAGACTGTGATTAATCGTATAGAAGTGAAAATGCCATATCGATGTCGATATGTACCTGTAGAAAAAAGACAGGAGACAGTAAGGTATACATAATGTACAGTTGGAGACGGGATTCCTGGTACACCTTGCTCTGAAGTGCACTCAGCTACACCATTACTGAGAGGCTAGTTCCTGCGTTTAGCCCCACCACCTCTTCCATCTCTCCTACTCTGTTTGGCTACCCGCAGTGAAGTAATGGTGTGACAGGGTGTACTTCTTTGGAGTGAGGTGTGCCAGGGACAACTGTGTACAACTGTAAATGGGGCAATTGAACTTGGGTGAAAATATAAGTGTTTAAAAAAGACGGTAATTAGTTTGATTTATGAAAATATACTAACTGCAAAAGTACAGGAAATATTGTGTTCTTTGCGAAAATAGATTTTTAGAGAAGAGACGGGGAGCAACGAAGCATTACCAAAGTATGCCTCTGAAAAGACAGAAAGCAGAGGAACAATAAAAAAAAATCTGTGAAAAAAGACAGTTGGGAACTATATCTAATATATATACATATATATATGTATATATATATGTATATATGTATATATATATGTATATATGTATATATATGTTTATATATATATATATATATATATATATATACATATACATATACACTATATATTGATATATATATATATATATATATATATATATATATATATATATATATATATATATATATATATATACAGTATATATATATATATATATATATATATATATATATATATATATATATATATATATGTATACACTGTATATATTGATATATATGCATATATATACATATATATATATCTATATATATATATTTATACATATATATATATAATATATATATATATATATATATATATATATATATATATATATATATATATATATATAATGTATATATACAAAAAAAACGGAAACAGTTTTTTAATAGTAAAGTATGGGATCATAAACTCGCCTTTTTTTCCCAACCAATTGTATCATATTCTAATTTAGCTGCCTTAGTACAATTTGATGGCCTCAGTTTTTCAGTTTGCGATTGTCAATCGAGGAGATGGTTACCCGTAGACTTTATGAAGAGGGAATTTGTGTATTATTATTATCATTATTATTATTATTATTATTATTATTATTATTATTATTATTATTATTATTATTTGCTAAACTACAACCCTAGTTGGAAAAAGCAAGATGCTATAAACCCAAGCGCTCCAACAGGGAAAAATATCCCAGTGATGAAAGGAAATAACCTACAGATAGCCTATATATTGCCTTTTTATAGAATGATTTTCAAAAAAATAGTCTACGACTGTTAGCCGGAAATGTTGTCCTCTGATTATTATGAAAACACAATTACTACAGATAATTATTTGGTAATATATTATCGTCCAAGCTATTTCTACAGACTATTATTTAGTAATATACTATTATCCAAGATATTTCTACAGATCATTATTTGATTGTATACTATCTTCCAAAATATTTCTACCGAAAATTATTTAGCAATATATCATCTTCCAATATATTACTACAGATAACGATTTAGTAGTATACTAGTTTCCAAAATAATTCTACACATAATTTTATAGTAATACACTAGCTTCAAAGATATTTTAATCACTGTTAATTATTAAACCGTCAGGGTTATGAAATTATATGTTGTGATAATGACGAGTCTCAGTTTAGTTTTACCGTTTAAAGAACACTCATGAATGAGACAGCAACAATACACTTGCAGGACAGCACCCAAGCCTCCTCTCAACTCAAGATATTACCAGGGAGGGCCAGGCAATGGTTACTGGTGACTCAGCAGGTAGACCTATAGGCATACCCAAACCCACCATCCTTAGCACACAAGAACGCTGAGCTTGCAGACAGCACAAGAAACTATCGAGTTTGAGCGTGATTTGATCTCCCGTCCAGTAGAATGCCAGGCAGGAACGTTTCCAATAGGCCACCACAACCTATAAACGGATTGGGAATCCTATCAGTTCCCAGAAATACATTTGGTTTTTAATTGAACTTTGGAAGTCACTTTATTCGTTCAGTAATCTAGAGCAGTGGTTCCCAACCTTGGGGAAATTTCCCCCTGGGGGGAAATTTGAAGCTTCTAGGGGGAAAATAATTGCACTACCTACTAACTAAAAAAACACAGAAAAATGTCCACATAGTACGTGCGGCAATTTGTTGTTAGCCATTCAATTGTGATATGATCATATAATTTCTCACTGACATGATATTCAAGGGGAGAATTGGAATATCATGCCCATTTCTGAGGCAGGCGAGTGGGCATGAGGGCTGGGCGGGCCATGAAGGGGGAAATCTGGATGGTTGAACTGGGTGCAGGGGTGAAATGACAGGAAAAAGGTTGGGAACCACTGATCTAGAGAGACTGGCCTTCAATATTAAGTAAAATATTCTATCGAATACCAAGTCTTTCACGCGGTTCCGTTTATATAACAAAATAAATCTTTCCTTTTCAGTACTTTTACGTTCACTGCATGTTAATACACAATCTACACAATCATGTTTATTGCTATGATTGTATTTTATAAAAGAAATGGTCTATTGGAAACGCGCCGGCCTTGCTATCGCCATACTGGGGTTCGAGTCCCGGCTCAGACTAGATACTTTCTTGTAGTTTCTGCAACCTCACTATCCTTTTGAGCTAAGGGTGAGAGCTTGGGGGAGTATATAGGTCTATCTACTGAGTCATCCGCCGCCATTGCCTGGCCCTCCCGGGTCCTACCTTGGATGTAGAGGTTGCCTGGACGCTGATCATATGTATTCAGTCTCGAGGCAATCCCCCTTCTAGTCAGGGCATTTTCACTGTCCCTTATGTCTGCTATTCGTGATTGGCCTTTAAATCTTAAACATTTAAACCGTCAGTAATTTATGCATTTTTACAGCAAGATTATTCAATGTTGAAAGCTGCTTTACGAGAAGCAAGATAGCGTATTCACCTGCCATTCATGAGCGGCCTTAAATCTTAAACATTTAAGCCGCCTGTAATTTATGCATTTTTACGACGTGATTACTCAATGTTAAAATCTGTTTTACGAGCAACAGAACGTATTCACTTATATTTGGCTTAAACGACACCGACGACTGCTGTGGCCCTGTCGCCATCAGAATTCTTTAATTTTTAATGGACTTTGTTTTGGCCATTACCAAAATAGAACCTGAACTCACCTGGACTCAATTCGAGCCTTCACGCATACAGTAATTCTTAATCTGTGGTTGATAACATTTAAGGGGATTTCGTAGGTCAATGTCGGTCAGAAATCAACATAAATGCATTCACATTGATTTCTGGTGGTATTTTGTTTCATTGATA
>NC_090744.1:127809283-127811783 GCF_036898095.1 Palaemon carinicauda | reverse complement strand
TTTGGCTTTAAATGGATTGCCTGGAATTGGAAGCAACACCAACACCTCTTCGCCAACCTGAAAATTTCGTAATTTGGTTTTCATATCATAACGCTCTTTCATTTTTCTTTGACTCACCTCCAAAGTTTTTAAAGCAAAATCCCAAGAATTGATCAACTTTTCCCTTGAATCCCTTAAAAAGTCCAGCAAATTTACCCGAGGTTTTACTCCCTCCCAGTGATCCTTCACTACTTCTAAAGGTCCCCTTACTTTATGACCAAAAGTTAGTTCAAATGGAGAAAACCCCATTACATCACTAGGAATAGATCTGAAAGCAAATAATAAATAAGGAATTACCTGGTCCCAATTCTTGGGTTCCTGCTGCACATACTTACTAAGCATTGATTTCAATGTTTGGTGAAATCTTTCCAGTTGTCCTTGGCTCTGTGGGTGATAAGGCGAAGAAGTTACATGCTTTATGCCTAATTCTTCCAAACCCTGCTTAAATACTTTACTTTTGAAATTACTCCCACAATCAGACTGAATTACCCTGGGTAAACCAAATTTCGAAAAGAACCCCAGCAAAGATTTAAGAACCCTCCCAGCATGTATACTCCTTAAAGGAATTGCCTCAGGATACCGTGTGGTCCTATCCATCAGTGTCAAAATATATTGATTTCCACTGCTGGTCCTTGGCAAAGGGCCAACTATATCAATTATTACCTCTTCAAAGGGTTCTCCAATGGCTGGAATTGGCTGCAGTGGTGCTTTCGGGATTTTCTGATTCGGCTTCCCCGTTGTCTGGCAGACTTTGCAGGTCTTCACAAACTTCTTTACGTCTCTTCTAAGAGAAGGCCAGAAAAAAACATCTGAAAGTTTTTTAAAAGTTTTATTTATACCTATATGACCAGACAGAAGGTTGTCATGAGCTAGCTCTAATAACTTACGTCTGTAGTTTACTGGTACCACAATCTGTTCTCTCACCTCCCATGCATCTGCAGGTGCTCGTTTTGCTCGACTTATCCTTTTCAACACTCCGTCCTTCCATTCTAAATGAGGACGACTATTATCCTGACTGACTTGCTTACTCCTCTCCTTCTCAAACTCCGCCTTCTGAGTCGCCGCAAATGTATCAATTGCCCATTTACCATTCTCGTCCTTCACGGAAGACGACATGGGATTTCCAGTTACACTTACCTCAGAACCATTTTTCTCAAATAATTTATCGAGCCCCATACAGTCCATCTCCCTGGACTTGCCTTGGGCTCCCGAACGCGTGACCACGAAAACAGGCTTTTCAGTCTTTACCGACTTACCTTGCACCAGAGGACAATTACCTGGAGTCCGCATCTCACAGTCGTTGGCCACTATCACGTCCACTCCCTTTATGGATAATTCATCCACAATTGCCAGACTCATGGGTCCTTTTACCCATTTAGAGTTTAACACTAACTCTACCAAGGGGCATGCCGTTACTGTTCTCGGGAATCCCCCTAGCAACACAAATTTCCCGTCCCTGGCTCAGTCCTTCCGGCAATACCGAACGCAAAATTATGGATTGCGCCGCTCCCGTGTCCCTTAAAAGCTTTACCCGTCTCTCTGACCTATTCTGGCCTTTGATGCTCACTACACCTTCAGAGACATACTTTTTGAAACACTCATCTGTTGCAGTCGAATCCCGACCCAACAGACCCACTGGCTTTGCTTTATCCAACCACAACCGGCACTTCTCTTTTATGTGACCTGGTTGCCCACAATGCCAGCACACCAGTTTTCCACCTTTCTTTGGTGACCCTGGCTTCTTACCTCTATCTGGTGATTCCTTTGTCCTCTTTCCAGGTGACTGACTTGCACCTTTTCCACTTGGATTCCTTTTTGTGCCCCACTTTGCCTTATCACTGAACCGATAGTTCCCCTTGTGGGAAAGGAAAAACACATCAGCTGCTACAGCCAAAGTATCCAAAAGATCCAACTTAAGATCCTCTAAGTGAGTTTTCAGATCAAAATTAATATTTTTAAATTCTTCAATGAGTATCAATTCTTTTAAAGCATCAAAATCTTCCACACCTTTGGCTTTCAACCATTCCTGAAAAGCCACTCTTTTCCTCCGTGCAAATTCCACGAAAGTCTCTTCCCATCCCTTCTTCATATTTCGAAATTTCTGACGGTAGGCTTCAGGTACCAGCTCGTACCCTTTTAAAATCAAATTTTTCACTTGGGAATAGTCAGCACTCATTTCTTCGTTCAGGGCAGCATATATTTTCTGTGCTTTACCCATTAACCTACATTGTACCAGCGTAGTCCACATGTTTTCTGGCCATTCTAGTCTATTTGCTAGTTTTTCGAACACAGTGAAAAACTCTAAGGCTTCTGTTTCCTTAAAGACAGGCATTAATTTAATAGCATTCCCTATGTTAAATTTGTTTTCGGCAGGAACTTGCCTTAGGTGTAGTACTTGAAATTCATGCTTTTCCTGTTCTCTTTCCCTTTGTAATCTTAATTGTTCCTGTTCTCTTTCCCT
>NC_090744.1:127799283-127801783 GCF_036898095.1 Palaemon carinicauda | reverse complement strand
GCCGAAGCTGAAATGAATGAGTCTGAACTGGAGCCAGAGCCACTATCCCAGCATCAAACGAACCTTGATCAACTTCATAACAGCATCAGCTCCCAACGATTAGCAGCAAGTGAATCTCAGAGACAACAAGCAGAACGTATGGTTAAGAGGAGCCGAACAGAATTAGTAGCAGGTGAGATAGGAGACATCATTGCTCTTCCAAATCCATTGGTTGATCGAGGTCGAGGAGACCCAAAGAACATCCTAGGTGTTATTGTGAGAAGGAGCATGAACGACCAATACAGAGTGGCTACCAAAAGTGGTATTCTAAAAGGAAGCTATTCCAGGAATCAGTTTGACATTTGTCCTGAGAGATTTCTGAAAGAAAGTGAGATTAACAATGACATTGAAATTTCTCTCCGAGAAGCCGTTATCAAATCCTCTATCAGTGGTGGACAAGGTTTTGTTAAGTGTTCATGCAATGGTCCCAAAAAATGTCAAACAAACAGATGCAAATGTTTCAAATCTAAACAGCTAGGCATTAGTAGATGCCACAATAGCCTCAACTGTGTAAATAAATAAATCTGTAATTGATATGTCATGTGTTTTTACTATTGTTCGATTGTTCTATCGTACTATTGATTTAATTTTTAACTAGTGCTTTTATATTTGTGATTTTCTTATGAATAAAATTATTATACCAGGTGATTTATTCTTGCAATTATTGTAAATATTGATATTACTTTTGCTAGTCATTTACTTTTTAACTAGTGATATTTATATGTGTGAATTTTCTTGTGAATAAAATCATAAGAGTACGAAACAGTTACTTTCGCCTTTCAAACATATAAAGCTCAATAACAAATGACTTTAGTCATTTCGAGAAATATCTGGTCACCAAATTCAGTCGTTTCACGAAAAGGCTGGAATTTTCAGTCAATTCATTTCAATTCATGAATTGACTGACCCCTACAGGCATTACATGAAATGACTAACGGTTTTAGTCATTTCACGAAATAACTGATTTCACAGTTTGACTGTAACATATATATATATATATATATATATATATATATATATATATATATATATATATATATATATATATATATATATATACACTGCACTGGCACGATTGTTATTTTTCTGATCTTATAACTTATGTTTTCAATTTCATTTCCTTCTCTTATAGACAACAATCACTTCCTGCTATCATGATTCATTTTACTTTCAACCCAGATTATTGCAAATAGAATAATCAAATATATTTTCCGTTTTCATGAGATTTCACAATTAAAAAAATAATAACCATTCTAGTATTTATTTTATTTCAGTAATTTAAAAAAAAAATAAATATACAATTATATTTTTGCACCAAATAACCATTTGAGTGACTAGCCAATTTGAATAGCCTATTGGAAACCTCCCTGCATTGCGATCTCCGGACTGGGGTTCGAGTCACGCTCAACCTCAATAGTTTCTTGTAGTGCCTGCAACCTGACCATCCTTGTGAGGTAAAGATGTTGGCGGGTTGCGGTCTAAGGGTGCCTGTTATCTATAGGTCTATCTGCTGAGTCATCAGCAGCCATTTCCTTGCTCTCCCTGGTCCTAATATGGGTGGAGAGGGGGCTTGGTCGCTGATCATATGTATATATGGTCAGTGTCTAGGTCCTTGTCCTTCTAGCTAAGGTATTATCAGTGTTACTTGCATCTGCCATTGATGTGCGGCCTTTAAACTTCTAAAACCTTTAAAGATTAACGGGGGCGGAAGTTATGGTCAATGGTTTAATACAAACTTTTTGCAAGTGTTATCTTTTAAAGGAAACACCCCTGAGATTAGCTTAAAGTAATAATGAACATCATATTAAGAAACATGGTATTGTTTATAGGATGTAATTTTTATTATTATTACTTTGTGATGGCTTTAAAATTAGATATTGACGACGTTGATCATGGAATATTTTCAAGTTAGAGAATAGAAGTATTATTATTAATGGCGTTTTCGTCGTTGTTGAATGAGGTTAGGTTATGAACTGATAATTTCCATTTGCTGATAATTTAGTATAAGACCCAGCTTACTAGTTATCAAGGCCAATAGAATTTTAACAGGTCAACCCACGGCCGCTTGAAATTTTTGTCGTAAGCGCATCCCTGGCGTCAATAGCTTCAAAAGAGGTCCTAGGCTGAACCTATGGTCAGTCTGTAATGAGCGGCCCAGAAGGTAGGACATCCATCTCTCTCTGACTCAATCCGTCTCACGGCAATATTATGAAATAAATTACATTACAAATTTTTATCGTCTGGTCAATATTGCACCTTAGCATATTTTTTTCTTAAATTTCCAGGTACGATTATTGAGAGGTCACCATTGTATAAATATAAATCGCCTCCATCATATATGATAACGGCAATAATGATAACCATGATAATAAAAACAATATGATAATAATATAAGGAGTATAATTATAATAATAGTAATAATAATCATGGCAATATTATTATTATTATTATTATTATTATT
>NC_090744.1:127784283-127794283 GCF_036898095.1 Palaemon carinicauda | reverse complement strand
CTACTACGTAAAGGTAAAGTAACGAATTCTTATGAAATTCTAAAACGTTTAATCCTCATCTCGGTATTTAGTTCAAAGCAAATTTTGACAACTTCATCCAAAATGGTCCTTATCGCTTTGTTATGTTAATAAAGATTTTTTTTTTTTTTTTTTTTTTTTTTTTTTTTTTTCCCATGGCTTGGATGGGGCTCCTTAGATTTGTAACCGTTTTATAGGGAATTTAAAAACCATCTATGCGTATTTATAATTATTTTGTAAAGCAAAGAATTCTTATGACATTCATAGAACGTTTAATCCTCGTCTCGTAATTTAGCTCATTTTATTATTTTATGATAGTTCGTATTACTACTTAAAGATAAAGTAACGAAATCTTATGAAAATCATAAAACGTTTAATCCTCATCTCATTATTTAGTTCAAAACATGTTTTCAGATCTTCATCCAAAATGGTCCTTATCGCTTTATTATGTTAATGAAGAGTTTATTTTATTTATTTATTTGTTTTTTAAATCCATGGCAGGTGCTTGCCTGGGGCTATTAAGATTTGTTATAATTTTTTTATGGAATTTAAAAATCATTTACGAGTATTTATAATGATTTTGTAAAGTAACGAATTCTTATGAAATTCATAAAACGTTTAATCCTCATCTCTTAATTTAGTTCAAAGCATTATTTTGTGACAGTTCATATTACTACTTAAAGATAAAGTAACGATTTCTTACGAAATTCATAAAACGTTTAATCCTCATCTCGTTATTTAGTTCAAAACACGTTTTGAGATTTTTCAGATTAATAAATAATTCTTTTGTTTTCTGGCGAAAATTTCATAAGACCCTCTTCTGAAAAATAACATTTGAACGTGTTCTTCTTCTACACTTTTATACAATATTTTTCCCGTTCTTCTCTGTTGTTAGTGTGGCAGTTTTCAGAAGAGCAAATTTCAGCATAAAAGACGACTCTTATTATAATCTCAGCAAAGCTAAAAAAAAGGTCTTGTGCATAATGAAGATTCTTTTCATAGCCATTATAACTTCGAAGTCTATGCGAGGAATAATAGCACTGCGCGCTCTTGTTATTTTATGGAAAAATGTACCCAAGATTGTCGTCCTTTCCTTTTTATATGATGAAGTAGGTCTTCAATTATCCTAGGGAAGCTGCAGTGCCAGTTTTTGAATACTTTTAAAGGTTTAAAGGCCACTCATGAATGGCATAGTCAAGGGACAGTGATATTGTCCTAACATGTATTATTATTATTATTATTATTATTATTATTATTATTATTATTATTATTATTATTATTATTATTATTATTATTATTATTACCTGCTAGGCTACAGCCCTAGTTGGAAAAGCAGGATGCTGTAAGCCCAGGGGCTCCAACAAGGAAAATAGCCCAGCAAGGAAAGGAAAAAAGGAAAATAAAATATTTTAAGAAGAGTAACACCATTAAATATTTCCTATATAAACTATAAAAACTTCAACAAAACAAGAGGAAGAGGAATTAGATAGAATAGTATGCTCGAGTGTACCCTTAAACAAGAGAACTCAAACACAAGACAGTAGAAGACCATGGTACAGATGCTATGGCACTACCCAAGACTAGAGAACTATGGTTTGATTTTGGAGTGTCCTCCTAGAAGAGCTGCTTACCATAGCTAGTCTCTCTTCTACCCTTACCAAGACGAAAGTGGCCATAGCACAATTACAGTGCAGTAGTTAACCCCTTGGGTGAAGAAGAATTTTTTGGTAATCTGTGTTGTCAGATATATGAGGACAGAGGAAAATATGTAAAGAATAGACAAGAATATTCAGTGTATGTAGGCAAAGGGAAAGTGAACCGTAGCCAGAGAAAAGGATCCAATGTAGTACTGTCTGGTCCGTCAGGGTTTTAAGGGTTTAAAGGCCGTCATAAATGGGAGAGGCTAGGAACAAGGGATCAGGGTTTTAAAGATTTAAAGGCAGCTCATAAATGGCAGAGGCTACGAACAGGGGATCGGGGTTTTAAAGGATTAAAGGCCACTCATGAATGACAGAGGCAAGGAACAGTGACCCTGCCCTGGCTAGGAGTACAATGCATAGAGACTGATAAAGGCCAAAGCACCCTCTCCACTTAAGATACGACCAGGTAGGGTCAGGTAATGGCTGATGATGACTCAGCAGATAGACCTAAAGGCTCCCTCAAACCCCACATCCTTAGCTCACAAGGTTGGTGAAGTTGCAGACACCGCAAGAAACTATCGTGCTTGAGCGGTATTCGAACCCCAGTCCTGCAAATTGCAGACATGGACGTTTCCAATAGACCACCGCAACCCAGTATCTGACATGGAATTGGAACTGTTGGGTGATTACATCAGAGCCAATGTTCGTGGGAGGTTCTTCCTCATTTAGTTTTTCTGCGATCGTGTCTTCATCTGTAAATATATCTCCCTTAATCGGCCAAAGCCCAGTTATTATTATTATTATTATTATTATTATTATTATTATTATTATTATTATTATTATTGGGATACTACCGCTAGAGAGCTATGGGGTCCTTTGACTGGCCAGATAGTACTACATGGGATCCTTCTCTCTGGTTATGGTTCGTTTTCCATTTCCCTACACACACATCAAATAGCTTGGCCTATTCTTTACATATTCTCCTCTGTCCTCATACATCTGATAACACTAAGATTACCAAACAATTCTTCTTCGCCTAAGGGGTAACTGCACTGTAATTGTTCAGTGGCCACTTTCCTCTTTGTAAGGGTAGAAGAGACTCTAGCTATGGTAAGCAGCTCTTCTTGGAGAAGGATACTCCAAAATCAAACTATTGTTCTCTAGTCTTGGGTAGTGCCATAGCCTCTGTACCATGGCCTTCCGGTGTCTTGTGTTGGAGTTCTCTTGCTTGAGGGTACACTCTGGCACACTATTCTATCTTATTTCTCTTCCTCTTGTTTTTTTTAAGTTTTTATAGTTCATATAGGAGGTATTTATTTTAATGTTGTCACTGTTCTTGAAAGATATTACTTTTCCTTGCTTCCTTTCCTCACTGGGCTATTTTTCCTGTTGGAGCCCCTTGCCTTATAGCATCCTGCTCTTCCAGCTAGGGTTGTAGCTTAGCAATTGATAATAATGATAATATTATTATTATTATCATTACTTGCTAAGCTACAACCCTAGTTGGAAAATTAGGATGTTATAAGTCAAGGGGCTCCAACAGGGAAAATATCCCAGTGAGGAAAGGAGACTATGAAAAATTGAATATTTTGAGAATAGTAACAACATTGAAATAAATATTTCCTATATAAACTAAATCAGGTGAGTTTCTATGATACGTAATAAGTAAGGAAACAGTTGTTGAAGGGATTGATCTTAAAGAGGCCTTTTAGTCCACATCTACACAATTAATTAGAAATTTCCTCATTACTGCCAGTATTGCTGATTATAAACATGTTTATCGCAATTGAAGCTTAAATTAGGCATTATACGTAATGAGAGAGAGAGAGAGAGAGAGAGAGAGAGAGAGAGAGAGAGGGGGAGAGAGAGAGAGAGAGAGAGAGAGAGAGAGAGAGAGAGAGAGAGAGAGAGATCTTGTAGGGTGAATATTAAACGCAAATGAAAAATAACTTATAGAAACCATATTATATAAAAAGTACTCTGGGTTGCTATTACGAATTTGTGCCAGGAGGCCCGGTGTTATGGACCAAGAGACCATTCAGCACTGGTAAGTTCTTGATCTGGATTTCTTTCTAAGAATTAGTTGTTTGAATGCTGATGCAGTTTTCAAAACCGAAAAAAACGTCATATGCAAAATTAGTTTCAATAATCACGAAAATATCATTAGTTCCTATTTCATTTTATTTCGCCATTCCTGAGATAATCTTATTCAAAATAGAATATTTAATCCCACCAATATAGGACAAGTTGATCAGGGCACCAGCCAGCCGTTGAGATACTACCGCTAGAGTGTCATGTGGTCCTTTGACTGGCCAGACAGTACTGCATTGGACCCTTCTCTCTAGTTACGGTTCACTTTACCTTTGCCTACACATACACCGAATAGTCTGGCATATTCTTAATAGATTCTCCTCTGTCCTCATACACCTGACAACACTGAGATTACCAAGCAATTCTTCTTCACCCAAGTGGATAACTACTGTACTGTAATTGTCCAGTGGCTACTTTCTTCTTGGTAAGGGTAGAAGAGACTCTTTAGCTATGGTAAGCAGCTCTTCTAGGAGAAGGACACTCCAAAATCAAACCATTGTTCTCTAGTCTTGGGTAGTGTCATAGCCTCTGTACCATGGTCTTCCACTGTCTTGGGTTAGAGTTCTCTTGCTTGAGGGTACACTCGGGCACACTATTCTATCTCGTTTCTCTTCCTCTTGTTTTGTTAAATTTTTCATAGTTTATAACTTTATATAGGAAATATTTATTTAAATGTCATTGTTCTTAAAATATATTATTTTTCTTTGTTTCCTTTCCTCACTGGGCTATTTTCCCTGTTGGAGCCCCTGGGCTTATAGCATCTTGCTTTTCCAACTAGGGTTGTAGCTTAGCAAGTAATAATAATGATAATAATAGGAATTGACATGATTCTAGTACTATTATTATTATTATTATTATTATTATTATTATTATTATTATTATTATTATTACTAGCTAAGCTACTGACCTAGTTGGAAAAACAAGACGGTGTAAGCTCAAGGGCTCCAACAGGGACAAATTGCCTAGCGAGAAAAGGAAATATGGAATCAAATAAACAATATAAGAAGTAATGAAAAAATAGAATAAGATATTTAGAAAAACATTAACATTAAAACATATTTCATATATAGACTATAAAGACTTAATGTCAGTCTTTTCAATATAAAGATATTTGATTGCAACTTTGAACTTTTGAAGTTCTACCGATTCAACTACCCGATTAGGAAGATTATTCCACAAATTATTCACAGCTAAAGAAGTGTCGCAACATTCTTCTTGCAGGAAGACTATGTTGGTGCATTGCTCTCATTTGATGGTTAGTATAGTGAATAATAATGATGCCCTTCCTTTTGTATAAATATTATCGAGAAAATGACATTGCTTGTGCAATGCATGAAAATATTTATATGCTGATTCTCTCTCTCTCTCTCTCTCTCTCTCTCTCTCTCTCTCTCTCTCTCTCTCTCTGTATTTGTAATTCTTGACTTTTTTGTCTCTGACCTTTCACGTTCAACAAATTTATCTAAATTATTTATTTCTTATTTTTGAATCGCGTAAAAATATATACACGAGTATTTTTAATAATTCCTTTGAATAAATTTTACTGTGATAAACAAATGTCTTTTAAAGTTTTAAGGTTGTGAAGATAAATTGAGTTTTATATTCGTGAAACCTTTTGACTTAAAGCCGTTCATCATTTTAAATTTTGTTAGAAAAACATTACTTTAGAAGCCAAGAATGAGTTTAGAAATATGCGACGAAAATACACACTTGTTTTATTTTATTTTTTATTATAAATAATAGTTTAGATTATATTGTTCACACAGGATACACTTTCGTTGATCTGTATTAATATGAAGAAAACTACTGAGTGTTTTATAATGTTCTCGGAAAATATTGAAAAAGAAGAAAACTGCAATAAAATTGTTAAAGAAAAACGAGAAAATAAAGGTTCCTTGCGCGCGTGCACACACACACATATATATATGTATACATATATATATATATATATATATATATGTATATATATATATATATATATATATATATATATATACGTACTGCATGTGTGTATGTTTGTGTATAAAGCCATGTGTTTATACATATGTATTTATATATTGGTATGTGTGCACTGTATATATTTAGATTTAATTTAAAATTATCACAAAATTGCACTGGTAATCTATGAATGAAAAAATTAAACAAGCTTTATTCTTCCAAAGTACTAACGATTTTACAAATAAGTTTCTAAATATATCCCCCTATCAACCATAAATTCTTACAGCAAAGAAATTTAACTTTTTTTTTCCGGCAGTTTAAAATCAAATCTTAATTTTCCACAAGGAAGAAATCACCAATCACTTCACCATCATTAGGGCAAAACCGTCAAACGACATTCTAAAGGGACTATTTAATCTATAGTATGTATCTAGTGGTTATCAATTCTATTTGGCTTATATCAATTTCTCAACCAATGAAAACCCATTTAGAAAGAAAGAGCGAATGTCATTGGTCTAACACATTTGAGAACGTGACTCCTTTGAGGGATCCGGTAATTGGAGTCGAGGTCTGAGGTCAAGGGAAGCGTTCATACATCTGAGGGTAGAAACGTGCGGTATTGGAGGAATTTAGTAGAACAGGATTAATGGTATTTATATAATGTCTCCACATTTTTATTCATCGTCGGATTCCTCTTGCTTTTCTATAACATTTTAGACCATATGAGCCTAAACGAATTCCTTTGGAGTAAACTAGTGAAAGGGGAGATCAGACTCTGAAAGACAAGAGAGAATAGTTGTTTGTAAAACATACAAAAAAAGAGATAACATTTAGCTATGTTATTTCCACGTTCAACCCCTCTCTGGATACAACTGTTAAAGGTTTAAAGGTCACTCAAGAAAGGCAAAGGCAAATGGTAGGACGATACCATACATACTGACAATATATCCATTTTGTTGTTATTGTTGTTATTATTATTATTATTATTATTATTATTATTATTATTATTATTATTATTAGATGCTAAGCTACAAACCTAGTTGGAAAAGCAGGATGCTATAAGCCCAAGGGCTCCAACAGGGAAAAATAGCCTAGTGAAGAAAGTAATCGAGGAAATAATCTACAAGAAAAACAATAAATAATTCAGATAAAATATTTTAAGATCAGTAACAACAATAAATTAAATGTTATATAAACTATAAAAACTTGGAATCGTGTGACCTAGTGTAGTTTCAGGCAAGAGAACTTGTTGTCCAAACCCTTTCTTCTAAGCTTGGGCCAGGGAGGGCCAGGCAATGGTTTCTGATGACTCATGAGGTATACTTCTTGGCTCCCCCAAACCCAATATCCTTACTTCTCAATGACAGTGAGGTTGCAGACACTACTTGAGACTATCAAGCGCGGTCTCGGAACACCCGTCCAACAGGTTGCGAGATAGGGACGTTTCCAATAGGCAGTCTAATAACTCCCTATTTCTAGGGAACAGGCATTTTTTAATCAGTTTTTCGTCTTTTAGTGGTAATCAGATTTTTTTATGCATGGCTGTGGTGGCTAATTGGAAACGTCCCTGCCTGGGGATCGCCGTACTGGGGTTCGAGTCAGGCTCAAATATTCAATTCCTTCTTTTTATTTGTATTTTTTTTTTTTTTTTTTTTTTTTTTTTTTTTTGCAATATCATCCTTGAAATGGTACATCATCTTCCCTTTTCCCCCACCGTTATCCCTACATTAAGGGGTCGTTTGCCTGATGCGCCCTCTCCAATACATTCTATCGAAAGCATCTTATTCCACAAACCCTGATCTCTCCATGTCATCCTTCACCCTATCTCGCCATCTAATTTTCTGCCTCTCTCTGGATCTTCTCCTCATAATAGTTGATAAATCACCCCTCCACACGTAAATCGAAGTCACTTTCTCGAACTGGAGTGAACGAGACATATAAGTAAATGTCCATCTCATATATGGAACAAACACCTGAATAAGTTAATCTTGCATGATCTGGAATAAATCATTTGAACTATAACGGAGAATAGTTTATTTGTTTTTTTTCATTGGTTTTGCATCTACAAAATAAAGTTATAAAATGTATCTGATTTCGTCATAATTGAATTTTTGACAAAATAAAATATGAGAATCTATAGTTTGAATGACATATAGAAAAAAAAATCTTTATTATGAAGAAAGACAATTACTTCTTCCCCACAGTTATCCCTACATTAAATGGTCGGTTGCCTGATGCGCCTTCTGCAATACCTTCTATTCAAGCATTCTCTTCCACCAAACCTATTCTCTCCATATCATCCTTCACTCTATCTCGCCATCTAATTCTCTGCCGCTCTCTTGATCTTCTCCCCTAACAGTTGATACATCACCTTTCCACACATAAATCGAAGTCACTTTCCCGAACTCGGGTGAACGAGAACATATAAGTAAACGTCCATCGAATCGATGGAGAGCATCTATTCCTCAATTTAGATCCCCTTTGGAACCCTGGAAGGAGTTTCCATCGAAAACTTCGTTTGGATGAGGAACTTGTTGGTTTCGATACGCCTCTAATAGCGGTTGTATACCTCGGGCGACCGAAACTTTATTTTGTTTTTCTCAGTTGTTTTTTCAAAGCTACAGGTTTCGGAAAGAACTATGAATAGAAAAGTATTGTTTCAAAAGTTCAGGATAGAGACGACTGGCGAAATCTAACCGAGGCCCTTTGCGTCAATAGGTGTGGAGATGATGATGATACATACATACACACACACACGCACACATACACACACACACACACACATATATATATATATATATATATGTATATATATATATATATATATATATATATACATATATATATATAATGTTCATTTTAAATCCTTCGATTTATCTATATTGATGACATGGTTCTTCGGTGATACAGTATCTAATGTGCTATTGAAACCAACGAACTAACTAGAGCTTTTCAGAAATAATTAAAATTTTTATTTATAACAACTTATACTTAGATACTAAAATCCTGTGATTTCTCCGTAAAAATGGACCAAATCAAAATAAAAACGCACGTCACGTGTGTCACTTGTTACTCATATCAATCAGATGGTAAAGAGAAACATCAGAAATTCGTAAATGTTCGTGCAAGTCATTCTCTGTACGTACTATATGTGCAAGATAATAAATCATGCTCAAGACTAAAAACCTAATTTCTTAAAACCATTTCATTGAAACTTCATACCAATTATTCACTGACAGCAGTAGAATTTAGTAGCCAAACTATGGTGGATTAACGAATTGCTAGTAATATGTTTTGTCTCGTTCTGCAAATAAGGACATTCCAAAATCAAACCATTGTTCTCTGGTCTTGGATAGTGACATAGCCTCAGTACCATGTCCTTCAAATGTCTTGGATTAGAGTTCTCTTGCTTGAGGGTACACATGGTACACCCCTTGCATTAGAAGTTCTTTGACATCTTTTTAGCTCCCACACCCCTTTCATTAGAAGTTCAGCTCCCCCACCCCTTGCCTTAGAAGTTCTTTGACATCTTTTTAGCTCCCACATCCCTTGCATTACAAGTTCTTTGACTTCTTTTTAGCTCCCACACTCCTTGCATTAGAAGTTCTTTGACTTCATTTTAGCTCCCACACCCCTTGCATTAGAAGTTCTTTGACTTCTTTTTAGCTCCCCCACCCCTTGCATTAGAAGTTCTTTGGCCTCTTTTTAGCTCCCCCACCCCTTGCATTAGAAGTTCTTTGACTTCTTTTTAGCTCCCACACCCCTTGCATTAGAAGTTCTTTGACCTCTTTGTATCTTCCCCACCCCTTGCATTAGAAGTTTTTTTTTACCTCTTTTTAGCTCTCCCACCCCTTGCATTAGATGTTCTTTCACCTCTTTTTAGCTTCCCCACCCCTTTCATTAGAAGTTCTTTGACCTCTTTTTAGCTTCCCCACCCCTTGCATTAGAAGTTCTTTGACCTCTTTTTAGCTCCCACTTCTCTTGCATTAGAAGTTCTTTGACCTCTTTTTAGCTTCCCCACCCCTTGCATTTGAAGTTCTTTGACCTCTTTTTAGCTCCCACACCCCTTGCATTAGAAGTTCTTTGACCTCTTTTTAGCTTCCCCACCCCTTGCATTAGAAGTTCTTTGACCTCTTTTTAGCTTCCCCACCCCTTGCATTAGAAGTTCTTTGACCTCTTTTTAGCTCCCACACCCCTTGCATTAGAAGTTCTTTGACCTCTTTTTAGGTCCCACAACCCTTGCATTAGAAGTTCTTTGACTTCTTTTTAGCTCCCCCACCCCATGCATTTGAAGTTCTTTGACCTCTTTTTAG